>NC_053022.1:324626847-324692425 GCF_003073215.2 Triticum urartu
TATCAGCAGCGCAACTACTATTCCCGCATCTTATACAATCAGGGGCGCATTTTCCCTCATATGCGTCTAGACAGCGAAGCCACGGCTGGCCTGCCCTGCCTAGAAGAAGCCCTTGACTGCTTCAGAGATGCTGGTCTTCTCACATTTGTGACAGCAAAAGAACATTGGAATGAAGAGCTTCTACTTCAATTCTATGCAACCCTCCACATTCGTGGCTACAACAGGGATCCGAAGACATGGATCCTTGAGTGAATGACGGGCGATGTACATCATGAAGCTAAAGCCCAAGACATCATCGAGCTTACAGCCCTGCCCACTCCTGGCGAACATTATGAATCAGGTTGTCAGCCGCACCAAAATGCTTTGGAGAGCATCTTCAAGAAGCCAGAGCCGAACATGAGTCAAATGCTGAGCATGATGAAGCCACTTCAACAAGACGCTGACTATCCTAAGGAGTTCCTTGTTGAAGACCTAGAGTATCTGCCCCACACTATTTATCATATTATCAGGCGAACTCTCTAGCCGATCAAAGGACATTCTCCTGCAGCGAAGCTTGAAGGAGCAATGAAGACATTGGTCTTCTATATCTTCAATGGCATCAGCTTCAATGCTCAAGACTTATTCATCCGACAATTGGCTACATCTGGCTCCGATATCTTTGGTCTGAAGTTCTATGCTCCATGGGTAATGCGCCTCATCAAGCTTCACTCTGCTATCAACTATCAGCCGTCTGCGCGCAATCACCTTATATTCTTCCCAGAGGTTGATCTGTCTGTCGAAGCCATTTACCCAGAACCTGCAAAGGAGCCAATTTATCTTCACAATGTCGATCATCAAAGCTTCACCCAGCCTATTGAAGGAGTTCAGGCTGTTTCACGTGTTTATCCCTTGGCTGGCAATACACGTGCCCCTCGCACCCAAACTGAAGCCACTGAAAGCACCATTGCTCAAAGGCCTCGGAAGCGATCTCGTGTTCTCAACGACCGAGAGCTTCTCGTCGCTTTACATCAGAAACATGACAAACATCATGACTGGCTTAAGTGTCAGATGCAAAGTCTCTTGGTGGACGTCAATCGCATTCGCAATCTTGCCACCAACAATGCCTTTGTTACACATGAAACCTGTCGGAGGTCATGGAAGAGTTTGACGTTGCTCAGTACTGAAGCTGATCTTCAAGACGATGACTTCACAGAGAGATTCAAGTTTGACTCAACTCCTCCAAGGAATGCTCACTTGCGTCGGACTCCCTCACTCGAAGACTCTGGCTATTCTTCCTCAGCTGCAACAGTTAATGCCAGAGTCATTGATGACCAAAATGATGCTACTTCACCACCTCCAACTTCAGCACGTATCGACATTGCACCAAGTTCGTCTGCACCACCAAACCTCAACGACGACCCTGCTGCATCGCCTACTCCACATGGGAATGAGTAGCAAGCTCTATGTCTTCAAACCTTTTTGGTCCTTACTAACAAAAGGGGGAGAAGCATATGAGTTGACAGTCTTCAAGCGGCTCCATATGGGTGGTTTCTATACTTTTGCTACATTTGCCAAGTGCTTACAACTCTCGCTTTTGATACATTTGGTTCGTTTTGAGTTGTAACACTTAAACTTGATGGTCGTCTGCTACCTTTTCGTCAACTATGTGATGTGGTGATAAATTCCGCATGTGCGATGATAAATCCCGCACGAAGTCATTTTGCAGACGTCCATTTTTCATTATGCATGTCATTATCTTTGTTATATCCTTTTATGCATGATGAATTGTCTTCATAAGAAGAAGAGGAGCTCCGCAAATACAACATGCCATGTGCATTTGCATTCAAAAGCAAAATACTTATATGCACATCTTCAGGGGGAGCCTTTCTGCTACTTACGAAGACAATATCTAAATCTTTACAATTTGACATACTTTTATCCCCGTTGAAAACTTCAACCAGTTTGTCATCAATCACCAGAAAGGGGGAGATTGTAAGTGCATCTAGTGCCACCCCTAGTTGGTTTTGGAGTATTGACGACAAACCTGGTTGAGGGACTATTGTGTTTGTGAGAATTGTAGGACAACACAGATAGTAGTCCCTCATTGATTCGGTTTACCTACCGGAGATGACCCCTAAAAATGTATGAAGACATTGAAGACAAAGGTGGTATGTGAAGACATTCACATTGAAGACTATGACAAGAGAAGACATCGCGTGAAGACTATGGAGCGCGAAGACTTAGTTTTTTCGTTGTTTCCTTTCTTCTTTGTTGAGTCATAGGAACCACCGTACTGTTAAGTGGGGTCCCAGTGAACAAAGTCAGAGTGACTGAAGTGACGCTTAACGAAAATCCTATGTCTTCGAGCGAAGACAATGAGAGCAAATCTCATCCAGAGCTGGATGAGTCAACTTTACTTGTAGCCCAAGTAAAGTTGCCGCGTGTGTTTTGAAATCTGACCGTTGGAACACGTGTCAGTTCCTTAGTGACCCAGGGTCATTTCGGACAAATCAGGTCGGGTTGCCTAGTGGCTATAAATAGCCCACCCCCACACCATAAATTGGTGGCTGCTCAGAGTTAGTGCACGACTTTTGTCATATGAGAGCAACCCACCTGGAAGCCTTTGAGAGAGAAATCCTTGCGAGGACAAAGCCCTAAACACCTAGAGCCAAAGAGTGTTAGGCATCACTGAAGTCTTCCTGTCTGTGTGATCTGAAGACTTGTTACACTTGATGACTATGAATCCTCCAGCCGGTTAGGCGTCGTGTTCTGAGCATCCAAGAGTCATTGTGGATCGCCGGTGAATGAAGTCTATGAAGGTTTGGAAGTCTACCTTGAAGACTTACCAGAGTGATTGAGCGAGGACTGGGTGTCCTTAGCTCAAGGGGAATAAGGTGAAGACACGGTCTTCTGAGTTAAATCTTAGCCTCCCTAACCAGACGTACAGTTGTCACAGAAACTGGAACTGGTCCAACAAATCATTGTCTTCAACAAGCAACTGGTTCTATCCTTACCATCTCTTTATTTATAGTTGGTCCTTGTGAAGTCATTGTCTTTTGCATTGTCCATTTGTCTTCACTGTGTGACTATTTGTTCTGATTGGTTTCATACTATATTCCATCCTGATCCGTACTGCCTAGCTGCTATTAGTCTTCGTGCTCTCACTTCATTGAATACTTGACTATGGCTTGTCTAGTGTAGTCTACCTTCCGCTGCATGGTTATAGGTTCATTTCTATCGTTTGTCTTCGAAACTCCCATGTTTTGAAGACTTTCATAAAAATCGCCTATTCACCCCCCTCTAGTCGATAACTAGCACTTTCATGTTCCTACATATTCTATGAAGATCTTTATCGGTCAAACCGCATAATGATATACGTTGTTCCCTTTGTCATCGGTATGTTACTTGCCCGAGATTCGATCGTCGGTATCTCAATACCTAGTTCAATCTCGTTACCGGCAAGTCTCTTTACTCATTCTGTAATGCATCATCCCATAACTAACTCATTTGTCACATTGCTTGCAAGGCTTATAGTGATGTGCATTACCGAGAGGGCCTAGAGATACCTCTCCGATAGACGGAGTGACAAATCCTAATCTCGATCTTTGCCAACTCAACAAACACCATTGGAGACACCTATAGAGCATCTTTATAATCACACAGTTACGTTGTGACGGTTGATAGCACACAAGGTGTTCCTCCGGTATTCGGGAGTTGCATAATCTCATAGTCAGATGAACATGTATAAGTCATGAAGAAAGCAGTAGCAATAAAGCTGAACGATCATTATGCTAAGCTAACGGATGGGTCTTGTCCATCACATCATTCTCTAATGATGTGATCCCGTTCATCAAATGACAACACATGTCCATGGCTAGGAAACTTTACCATCTTTGATTAACGAGCTAGTCAAGTAGAGGCATACTAGGGACACTCTGTTTGTCTATGTATTCACACATGTACTAAGTTTCCGGTTAATACAATTCTAGCATGAATAATAAACATTTATCATGATATAAGGAAATATAAATAACAACTTTATTATTGCCTCTAGGGCATATTTCCTTCATTATTTGGTGGAGGGGTCGGTGATTTGGGTGGAAGGTGTCGCGCTCGCGCCGGCAGTCGGGTGATACGCCCATTTTGCATCATGCTTTTGTATCGATATTTATTGCATTATGGGCTATTATTACACATTGTGTCACAATACTTATGCATATTCTCTCTTATTTTACAAGGTTTACATGAAGAGGGAGAATGCCGGCAGCTAGGATTCTGGGCTGGAAAAGGAGCAAATATTAGAGACCTATTCTGCACATCTCCAAAAGTCCTGAAACTTCATGGGAGCACGTTTCAGATTATATAAAAAATATTGGGCGAAAGAAGTACCTGAGGGGACCCACACCCTGGCCACGAGGGTGGGGGCACGCCATACCCCCTGGGCGCGCCCCTACCTCATGGGCCCCCTGGTGGCCCTCCGATGCCCATCTTCTGCTATATGAGGTATTTCGTCCGAGAAAAAATAATAAGCAAGCTTTGGGGAAGAAACTGCGCTGCCATGAGGCGGAACCTTGGCGGAACCAATCTAGGGCTCCGGCAGAGCTGTTCTGCCGGGGAAACTTCCCTTCGGGAGGGGGAAATCATCATCATCGTCATCACCAATGATCCTCTCATCAAGAGGGGGTCAATCTCCATCAACATCTTCGCCAGCACCATCTCCTCTCAAACCCTAGTTCATCTCTTGTATCCAATCTTTGTATCCAAACCTCAGATTGGTACCTGTGATTTCCTAGTAGCGTTGATTACTCCTTGTAGTTGATGCTAGTTGGATTACTTGGTGGAAGATCATATGTTCAGATACATTATGCATATTAATACCCCTCTGATTATGAACATGAACATGCTTTGTGAGTAGTTACGTTTGTTCCTGAGGACATGGGAGAAGTCTTGCTATAAGTAGTCATGTGAATTTGGTATTCGTTTGATATTTTGATGAGATGTATGTTGTCATCCCTCTAGTGGTGTCATGTGAACGTCGACTACATGACACTTCACCATTGCTTGGGCCTAGAGGGAGGCATTGGGAAGTAATAAGTAGATGATGGGTTGCTAGAGTGACAGAAGCTTAAACCCTAGTTTATGCGTTGCTTCGTAAGGGGCTGATTTGGATCCATATGTTTCATGCTATGGTTAGGTTTACCTTAATACTTCTGTTGTTGTTGCGGATGCTTGCAATGGGGGTTAATCATAAGTGGGATGCTTGTCCAAGTAAGGACAGTACCTAAGCACCGGTCCACCCACATATCAAATTATCAAAGTACCAAACGCGTATCATATGAACGTGATGAAAACTAGCTTGACGATAATTCCCATGTGTCCTCGGGAGCGCTTTCCTTCATATAAGAGTTTGTCCAGGCTTGTCCTTTGCTACAAAAAGGATTGGGCCATCTTGCTGCACCTTATTTAATTTTATTACTTGCTACTCGTTAAAAATTACCTTATCACAAAACTATCTGGTACCGATAATTTCAGTGCTTGCAGAGAATACCTTACTGAAAAACTGCTTATCATTTCCTTCTTCTCCTCTTGGGTTCGACACTCTTACTTATCGAAAAGCTACGATAGATCCCCTACACTTGTGGGTCATCAAGACTCTTTTCTGGCACCGTTGCCGGGGAGTGAAGCGCCTTTGGTATGTGGAATTTGGTAAGGAAATGTTTATATAGTGTGCTGAAATTTACTGTCACTTGTTACTATGGAACATAATCCTTTGAGGGGCTTGTTCGGGGTATGTTCACCCCGACTGTCGTGGTTTTGTCATGGCAGATGTCCTCGTGAAAGGACTTAGTCATGGAGCCGTCGCTACGGGTTAGCTTAAATGGGTTAAATCAGACAAGGGGACACGAGGGGTTTTATACTAGTTCGGCCCCTTCGATGAAGGTAAAAGCCTACATCTAGTTGTGATTGGTATTGCTAGGGTTTCGATGACCAGGGAGTGAATACGCTTTGCCTGGCTCTCGAGTTGTTGTCTGTTGCCCTCAAACCGCGGCCGGGTGGTCCCTTTATATACATAGGTGGACGCCCGCCAGTTTACAGAGTCCCGAGGCCGGATCATAGATGTGTTCGGCTCGGTCTCTATTCCTCTAACTTACAACACAAGTTACATGATAAAGTCGGTTCACATCTACAGGCTTTAACCCGACTTTGGGCCTTGGGCCTTCGTAAAGCGCCACCATCTTCACATCTTCATGGGCTTCTATCTTCATGGAGCTAACCCGGCCACTCCTAGCCGGTTTACGTCCAGTAACCATATCCCCAACATTAGGCCCCAGATTGATTTGAACTTGTTCATGTCAATCTTCAATACTTAGAAAAATTCTTGCCCTAGAACCTTCGTATAAATCTGGTAAATCGCCGTGACGTCATCCGTTAAATCCGCAGTAAATCATTATGACGTCATCTACCCATTGAAGCCAAAGATACCCTTCATTAATGAATATCCAACCCTCAAGGCGACATCCTTATTAACTATCCATTTCTAGCTCCTCGATTTACGCACCTGTCGCTTATCGGTTCACCTTATAAATAGGACCACGGGCCCTTCTCTTTTTCCCCTTCGTCTCCTTCACCTCTTCTTCCTCCTTGCGACATCTCTGTCCCTGAGCGCCGCCGCCATCACCGAGCTTTGCCTCCGTCTCTCCGCCGGCCGCTGCATCAACCTGGTTGCACTAGAGAGCTGTGGCGTTCCTTCGTTGCTTCAATCAGTCGCTGTAAGTCTTTTCCTTTCCCCTTTGTAGATCTGTCTAGGGTTTCGTCGTTCTTCGCAGTTCATCGAAGTTCATCAGGGATCCAGTGCTGCTCTTACCTGTTCCTCCTTAGTCCATGGATAGAAAACCTCAAGCTTGATATATTCCTCGTAATGGTTTACCTTCTGCTACCACAACAAACCTTTTGTGCGCAAAAAAACCAATCTGAACCATTACGAACTGCTTTGGGTCCAACCCTTTTAGGTCAAAATATTTTTGCTTTCCCGTCTTTCGATAGATCCAAAATTCCCATGTCCCCTTGTGGAACCTGTTTTACCTTAGTCATTCTTACCTTAGACCTGTACCCTCTTTACCACATAGGCGGTTTACCTTTGTAAAAGGAACCTATCACATACCATTAGTCCCCTGGTGAAATGGCAAGCCCTTTTTACCTCCATTGTTATACCCCGGTTTAACAGCATGTGTATACCTTTGTTCTGATATTACCTTGTCATTCATTATTGTATCAGCCTCCGGTTTATGCAATTTTACATACCTGTATATCTTTATTCCGTCGCACCTTATGTACCACCATGAATGATTTGTAAACCGGTATTTCCTTTTAGCTTTTTGTTTGCAATGGCCAAATAGTTTTATGCTTGCAACTGGGCTCCTTCCCGGGTTACCGAAGAACAGCTGAATGGAATGGTCAGTATTGTTACTTTGCCAAAAAAGACTAAGATCCGGTGGTGAGTTTCGGGAATAGAGAATCCTCCTACCCCTAAACAAGGTGAGGTAGTGGTTTTTGTTGACCACATAGGCCGTGGTTACAAACCGCCCGGGTCGAAGTTTTTCCGGGATGTTCTGGCCAGTTTCCAGCTCCACCCTCAAGATATTGGACCCAACTCGGTGTCCAATATATGCAACTTCCAAGTCTTCTGTGAAGTGTACTTACAAGAAGAACCAACTGCTGAGCTGTTCCGGGATTTCTTCCATTTGAACCGGCGCACAAAATTTTTGGGCGGTCCCAACACTGAACTGGGTGGCGTCTCTATTCAAAAACGGAAAGAGGTTGAGTTCCCTCATGCGAAGCTACACAGTCACCCCAAGGATTGGAACCAAACTTGGTTCTACTGTAAGGATACCTCCCCTGAAGATGAGGAACCTCTTACAGGCTATCGTGCCCATCGGCTTTCCAACACTCATCCATTGCCGCAACGTTTAAGTGCTGCGGAACGGGCCTCATATGCCCCTCAACTCGCCAAGCTCCGAGCCTTTATGGCCAACGGTTTATCAGGCGTCGACTTTGTGCGTTGCTGGATATCCTGGAGCATCTTGCCATTAAGTCACCGCTCCGGTTTAATGTGTGAGTACACCGGTGAATTAGAAGACTCCCAACGCCACATCAATATTCAATTAACCGATGAAGAAGTCACTGAAGGTGCTAAGAAGATTTTGAATGAATCAGAAACTGTCTGCCGCTGAACCGGTTTGAACCCCTTCTACACAAAAAATAAACTGCCTGCTGTAAGTACTGTCCTTCTTTTTATCTTCAACATCTTTTTAAACTATTCAAACCATGAATATCCTTCTGTTTGTTTATAAATAGGGTGATGATCCATTCTGGAAAAAGAAACCTGCAGACAAAGAGGCAAAGCCATCCCGTCCCAAAACAAAAGCCGTCAAGAGAACCTCAAAGCGGAAAATAGCTGAATGCATCAACATGGAACTTGATGAAGATGCAGATGAACCGGAAGTTGAGGTAGAACTTGATTCACTTGGCTCCCTTTTCATGCATCTCATTAACAATGATACTTATCAGGAGGACGTGGAAGGCAGCCAGGCTGATGATGTAGAGGTAATTACCCTTTCCTCTGGTTCAGACTCTATGCCAACACAAAAAACCCGTCAAGCGGTCCAGAAAGTAAGCTTTTCTCATCCTCTTGCTTACTTGGATCCAACATTTATTTTGAAGACGCAGCAGCACGAGGCTCGCCGAACAACCTGGCACAACGGCCAACAGGTTACTTCAGCCAGTTTACCTGACACTCCGATTCGGAAGCGCCGATCTGAGGTCTCCCCCACTTCTGAAAATTCTTATCCCAAGGCAGGTTATTTCTAACAACCTCTTAATCCGTCCGATTCAAATTATCAGGTGACACCTTCCTCATCCTCTGGCGAGTCAACAGCGACCCAACTTCCTCCTCTCAAAACCGTAGCTAGGTAAGTACTTGAACTCCTTATTTTGATGTTGTTCATACCTCGTAGTGTGCTTTAACCTTCACATCTATTGCTAATTTAGGGCGAAAGCTAGACCCAACAAAAAGGCTCGGGTGAACAATCCGCCCGAAGACCAGGTGGTCCGTGAACCAGAACAAACGGCTGAACCGGCGGGTCCGAATCCAGAAGCCACGTTTGACGAACCACCCCCTCAAGATCTGAATATGAATAATAAACCAGAGGCTGACACTGCTGTACCTGACAGTGAACCGGCAGATCTAATCCGGGCTAACGATAGATCTTCCAGTCCAGTGAGAGCCAGTGACAATCCACCATCACCTGTAAAAACGACTGGAGGCCAAGGAGACGATGTTATCATTACCGGTATGGGCCACAACTCTCCTGGCCATCCTGTAGTCTTGGCCAAACATAGTGCCAAGGAAGAGTGTGCTGCCATGGAGAAGGGTAAATGGAGCACTGATTTGTCAAGCTACACCCATCTCAGTGCTGAAGAGCTCCACTCCGGTTTTTTAAACCGTCTACACTCAAACCATGATTATGAAGCCGGTTTAGTGAACCTGATGAAGGAACGCTATGAGGTATTTTCATCACCTTTTCTTTCTTGATTCCAAAGTATAAATATCAGCCCAAGTGCCCCCCAAGGGCCGGTTTATGATGTTAATCTTAAACCAGGACTTTGTAATGTCTTAATCCTTGCATGCTGATACTCAACATGTCAAGTCCTCAGTAAAAACAAAACCGATACGTTATCATTGTAGTTATGTAGCTTTCATCGGTGTAGCCCCCAAGGGTCGGTTTAGCTTTGCGAGGTAAACCGGGTCTTGAATCAATGTGTCAGTTTTAAACAGATATACATTAGCCCCCAAGTGTTAAGGATAATGCTTGCATTGTACTTGAGACTTGTGAAAGATTTGTTGATAACAGAGCAAATAGGCATTAGCCCCCAAGTGCAAAGTGCATAACTTGTTATACGCTTGGTACTTCAGAAAATACATATCCCGTTGTTGATATATCTTCGCCATTGCAGGCCGAGCTGAGTAAGAGGGATGCTCAAACCGCTGATCTTCAAGAGAACGTAAAGTCTCAACAAACAAAAGCTCCCAAAGCCAAAGAGGAGCTGACCAATGCCCTGGCAGCTATGGAGAAGCTGAAAGAGACTTTCAACAAGGAGCGTGCTGATTGGGAAACAGAAAAGGCCGGTTTGACCAGGAAAGCCGAGGATGCAGAAGCAGCCCTGAAGCCAGTGGTAGACGAACTGACCGGCTTGAAACGACACATTGATGCCATGACGTCCGCTGTGTTTGGTAAGTACCTCCTCATGCCATTTGTCTAATTCATAAGATCTTATCATTGACTGGTTTACTGATACTAAACCATGACAGGCACCCGTATTGCTCATCTGGGCTCTGACATGCGGATGAAGCTTAAAGCGGCGTACACCATAATGGAACAGCTATATTCTGGATCCCAGCGTGCTATTTGCACGACAGCATATAACAAGTCGGCGCCATCATTGAAAGAAACCCTTGAGAAGCTGGCCATGCTACCTGCCCAGATTGCAGAACTTAAGAAAGCAGCCGCAAGAGCAGGAGCGCTGACCGTGCTAATCCGGGCCAAGGCATGGATTTCGGATCTTGAAGCGGCAGATATTATTATAGGATATCCTGGTGTGAAGGACGACGGTTCAGACTTCAACAATGATGATCTCCGAAAGCTGACAAAGGAGATGCGGCCAATAGCCAGCAAACTGGCGGAGGACACAGACTTATCTCATTTCCAGCCGGTTTACGATGCTGAAGGAAAGAGACAGCCTGCCATGATCCATGAAGTTGAAGAACTTGTGCCTCCAATCCGTAAGCATACTTACGCTCCTGACATTGACCCCTCCAGCCTTATCCATGAAGAGGTCGTGTTTCAAGCTTTAACCGGAATCGATTGGTCAATGGTTGATTTCTAGCGTCTGGGGAGGGATGAAGAGGAGGTGATTGCACAAGATGACCCTCAATCGTCAAGCCGTCCCGATGAAGCATCCTAAACCGACGCCCGATTTATCAGCCATAGTGTGCCACTGCTTGAAACAATTATTCAATTTGAGCCGTTTTGAAGCTCCTTGTAATAGGATAGCAGAAACACCTTTGTCTGCCATGCCATCGAGCATGCTTGTGTTGCTTGATATTTTGAAAACTTGTTCCACTTTTGGGATCTATTTATGCATAATCCATTATACTTTATGTTCCTGCATGTAAGAACTTGAAAGCGTCCTAGTGGTTTACCACTAGACGGGTCATGATGCCCAAAAGGTATACATAACTTGGATGGATATCCAAGATTTATTTAAGCCAGATAAAATAAATACTACCTATGACATACCTCATTTAGCCGACCAACTGCTTGTACGGTAAAGGTGAAGAACACCAGTCCATAGCATTGTCAACTCCTTTCCCTCTTGCCGGTTCATATAGAAACCATATTGAGCTATAATAGCTGCATAATGCTGGTGACATCTAGTCAAAAACCAGACCAGAAGAATATACTACCGATTTAAAACTGATCATGTACTGACAACTAAGCTTTGAAAGGCATGCCGGGTTGTAAAGAACACTGGTTTATCAGAAAAATATTCATAAATCCCTTATCATAAAAAATCACAAAGTCAAAAAATATACAAGGCTTTTCATGGGCTGCCAGGCCCTAAATCGAGGCTTTTCATGGGCTGCCAGGACACTAAGTTAAACCATTTTGCAAAGCCTGTTAAGATGGACCTCAATCTTTAACCAATCACCGTTTTAACTTTGACAATGACAGGGTCCATGGGATTGACTTGTCAAACGTTCGATGGGTCATACCAGGTTTACCTGGACGAAGTGGCTTACTTAAAGAGGTAGGATAACCCAGGGTTTTAGGTGAATACACCTAGCTTCCAAGCCTGGCTTGATAGCCTATTACAAGGGTTCGAGCTCACTGTTCTTTGAGAAGCAAGGAGCCCCCAGGTAATATGTGAGCTATGCTCAGTGGTTACCTATGTTTGAACTATGCTTAATGCAACAGATTCTCTTTGGCTCCACATAATTTCCTTTTGGCTTAAAGCCTATCAAGAGGCGGAGCTATGGTGTGAAAACAACCAAGCCCCCTAGTGATATCCCTTTTTGGTTTTAAACCGATCAAGAGGTGTAGCTATGGTTCAAATATGACCAAGCCCCCTAGTGATATCCCTTTTTGGTTTTAAACCGATCAAGGGGTGTAGCTATGGTTCAGATATGACCAAGCCCCATAGTGATTTTCTTTATATCCGTGCGGCCGTAGAGGACGGTTTAACAAAACTCCGCTTTGTCAGTAGAAGCTCTTTTTAGGCTCACACATGATGTAAAAAGAACAGAGACCCCGCTTTATTCGAGGCTCTACTTTATTATATAATATACACATTGTCATAAGTATGTACATAAGAAGAGCCTATGGCCCAAGTATAGTATGGCCGAAGAAGAGCTATATTCCATGGCCGCTTGGTCTCCTCCTCTGATTTACGTGAGTCTTTGTGCTCTCAAACATCAATGAGGTAGTATGACCTGTTGTGCAGATTCTTGCTGACCACAAAAGGTCCTTCTCAAGGTGGGGATAACTTGTGCATATCAGTCTGATCCTGGATGAGCCGGAGCACCAGATCGCCCTCTTGAAAAGTTTTGGTCTTAACCCGGCGGCTGTGATATCGTCGGAGATCTTGTTGATAAATCGCCGAACGTGCTGCTGTGAGATCACACTCCTCATCCAACAGGTCCAGTGAGTCCTGATGCGCCTTCTCATTATCAGCTTCAACATAAGCTGCCACACGAGGCGAGTCATGACGGATGTCACTAGGAAGAACCGCCTCTGCTCCATAAACCATGAAGAAAGGCGTATAACCCGTAGATCGGTTAGGTGTGGTGTTAATGCTCCATAACACAGAAGGTAACTCCTCCACCCAACAACCTGGTGTCCGCTTTAAAGGAACCATAAGCCGGGGTTTAATACCTCGCAAGATTTCTTGATTTGCCCTTTCCGCTTGACCATTAGACTGGGGGTGAGCCACTGATGCTACATCAAGCCGGATGTGCTCACGTTGGCAAAATTCCTTCATCTCACCCTTTGACAGATTAGTTCCATTATTAGTTATAATACTGTGTGGAAAGCCAAACCGGAATATCACCTTTTTGATGAACTGAACCGCCGTGGCCGCATCACACTTACTGACTGGCTCTGCTTCTACCCATTTGGTAAACTTGTCAACTGCCACTAACAGGTGAGTCTTTTTGTCCTTGGATCTTTTAAAGGGTCCAACCATATCGAGCCCCCAAGTCGCAAACGGCCAAGTTATTGGAATCATCCTCAACTCTTGAGCCGGAATATGAGTGCGGTGTGCAAATTTTTGACAACCATCGCACCTCTTGACTAAATCCTCAGCATCAACATGAGTTGTTAACCAATAGAAACCATGACGAAAAGCTTTAGCCACCAAAGATTTTGAACCGGCGTGGTGACCACAATCCCCTTCATGGATTTCTCGCAAAATCTCACAACCCTCTTGAGGAGAGACACAACGCTGAATTGCCCCTGTGACGCTGTAACGATGTAACTCCCCATTGATTATGGTCATTGACTTGGAACGCTGGATTATCTGCCGGGCCAAGGTTTCATCCTCCGGTAGCTCACCCCGGTTCATGTATACCAGGTACGGGATTGTCCAATCCGGTATAACATGCAAAGCTGCCACCAATTGTGCCTCCGGGTCAGGGATAGCCAACTCCTCCTCTGTTGGTATCTTAATCGACGGGTTGTGTAGGACGTCGAGGAAAACATTAGGTGGGACCAGTTTACGCTGAGAGCCAAGGCGACTTAAAGCGTCCGCTGCTTCATTCTTTCGCCGGTCTATATGGTCAACTTGATAACCCTTGAAGTGACCAGCCACTATGTCCACCTCTCGTCGATACGCAGCCATGAGTGGGGCCTTAGAATCCCAAGTGCCAGATACCTGTTGAGCCACCAGGTCCGTGTCACCAAAGCACTTAACCCGGCTTAAGTTCATCTCCGTAGCCATCCAAAGACCGTGGAGTAAGGCCTCATACTCAGCTGCATTGCTAGTACAAGGGAACATTAAGCGAAGAACATAACAAAATTTGTCACCTCGTGGGGAAGTTAATATAACTCCAGCCCCCGGGCCCTCCAATTTCCTGGACCCATCAAAGTGAATAGTCCAATATGTGTTATCTGGCTTTTCCTTTGGCGCCTGCAAATCTGTCCAGTCATTGATAAAGTCCACAAGTGCTTGAGATTTGATTGCTGTGCGAGGTGTATACTTGAGCCTGTGAGGTCCAAGCTCAATAGCCCACTTGGCAATCCGGCCAGTTGCTTCTCTGTTTTGAATGATATCTCCCAGAGGGGATGAACTGACCACTGTGACAGGGTGACCCTGAAAGTAATGTTTGAGCTTCCGGCTTTCCATAAACACCCCATACACCAGCTTCTGCCAATGTGGATACCCTTGTTTTGATTCGATAAGGACCTCACTGATGTAATAAACCGGTTGTTGAACCGGATATTCCTTCCCAGCCTCCTTGCACTCTACAACAATAGCCACACTAACAGCCCTGGCATTAGCAGCCACATACAGCAGTAAAAGCTCTTTATCGATCGAAGCTGCAAGCATAGGCGGTTCCGCTAACTGCCTCTTCAAATCCTCAAACGCTTTACCAGCCGCATCGCTCCAGACAAAATCATCCGTTTTCTTTAACATCTGGTACAAAGGGATAGCTTTCTCCCCGAGATGACTGATAAACCGGCTCGAAGCCGCAATCCGGCCGGCTAAACGTTGGACGTCATTGATACATGCCGGTTTAGCCAAAGACGTGATTGCTGAATTTTTTTCCGGATTAGCCTCGATGCCCCTATTTGATACCAAAAAGCCCAAGAGTTTACCTGCCGGAACACCAAAGTCACATTTGTCCGGATTGAGCATCATCTTGTAAACCCAGAGGATGTCAAAGGTTTCACTCAGGTCATCTATCAATGTTTCCTCTTTTCTGGACTTTATCACGATATCATCCACATATGCATGAACATTGCGCCCAATCTGCTTATGAAGACAATTCTGAACACAACGTTGATAAGTCGTCTGGGCATTCTTGAGCCCAAAGGGCATGGAGACATAGCAGAAGGCTCCAAAGGGAGTTATAAAAGATGTCTTCTCCTGGTCCTTAACTGCCATTTTAATCTGATGATAACCAGAATAAGCATCCGAAAACACAAACGGTCACAACCCGCCGTAGCATTAATAATCTGATCAATACGAGGGAGGGCAAAGGGATCTGCTGGGCAAGCTTTGTTCAAGTCTGTGTAGTCCACACACATACGCCAAGTGCCATTTTTCTTGAGAACCAGCACTAGATTAGCCAACCACTCCGGGTGAAAGACGTCCACGATAAACCCTGCGGCCAGCAAACGGGCTACCTCTTCACCAATAGCCTTGCGCCATTCTTCATTGAAGCGGCGGAGAAACTGTCTGACCGGTTTAAACTTAGGATCAATATTAAGTGTGTGCTCAGCGAGTTCCCTCGGTACACCTGGCATGTCAGAAGGCTTCCATGCAAAGATGTCCCGGTTCTCACGGATGAACTCGATGAGCGCGCTTTCCTATTTGGGATCCAGGTTAGCACTGATGCTGAACTGTTTGGATGAATCACCAGGAACAAAATCAACCATCTTAGTGTCTGTGGCCGATTTAAACTTCAACGCCGGATCATGCTCTGTAGTTGGCTTTTTCAAAGAAGTCATGCCTGCCGGATCAACCTTGTCTTTGTAAAACTTCAGCTCTTCTGTGGCACAAACCGACTCAGCGTACGCCGCATCACCTTCCTCACATTCCAAAGAAATCTTCCTGCTCCCATGTACTGTGATGGTCCCCTTATGACCTAGCATCTTAAGCTGCAGATAAACATAACACGGCCTCGCCATGAACTTGGCATAAGCCGGTCTCCCAAACAGAGCGTGATATGGACTCTTGATTTTCACCACCTCAAAAGTCAATGTTTCTGACCTTGAATCATGGTCATCTCCAAATTCCACCTCTAGGGCTATCTTGCCCACTGGATATACAGATTTACCGGGCACCACACCATGAAAAATGGTGTTTGATGGTTTAAGATTCTTATCTGTCAACCCCATACGACGGAAGGTATCATAATATAGAATGTTGATACTGCTTCCCCCATCCATGAGCACCTTGGTGAACTTATACCCCCCAACCTGAGGTGCCACCACTAAGGCTAGATGACCCGGATTGTCAACCCGGGGTGGGTGATCCTCTCTACTTCATAAAATGGGTTGCTCAGACCAGCGCAAATACTGAGGCACAGCCGGTTCAACAGAGTTCACGACCCTCTTGTGAAGCTTCTGATCACGCTTGCACAAGCTAGTGGTGAAGACATGATATTTCCCACTATTTAACTGCTTCGGATTGCTCTGGTAACCCGACGACTGCTGTTGCTGGCTCCCCTGATGGTTATAACCTCCCTGGTTTCCCTGGTTCCCTTGATTGCTATGTCCGGTTTGATTGCCCTGAAATCCTGAACCGGAGCCGCCGCCTCCGTAACCCGGCCCGTGAAAACCACCTCCTGAACCGCCGGGCGGGCCATTATCGTACTGAAACATAATGAAGTTCTTGAATTCTCGCATGATATAATAGTCCTTCCAAAGATGCGACGCTGGCTTCTCCTTTGATCCATTCTTTGGACAAGGTTGATTTAACAGGCGCTCCAGATTGGGGCCCGAACCTCCGCCCCTCTGGGGTTGTTTGCCCTTACGACGCTGACCGTTCTCCTGAGCATTGGTGTTAGCCACAAAGTCCAAACTATTGTCGGCCTTGCGCTTACCATTATTCCCATGACCTGCTGGGTTATGCTGCTGTCCCTTGGTGTTGCCGTTCTTTTTCCCTTTCCCCGGTTTGTCCTCCTCTGAGTCGGGGTCTTTGGTATTATATGAATCAGCATATTTAACCAAAGCGGCCATAAGCGTTGACATATCATTGCAGTGACGTTTGAGCCTTCCTAACTTCTGTTTGAGTGGCAGAAACCGGCAATTGCCCTCCAATGTTAACACTGCGGTGTCTGCATTGATGCGATCCGACGAATGCAGAATAGCTGAGACCCGTTTCACCCAATGGGTTGTAGACTCCCCATCCTCTTGGACACAAGCGGCCAGGTCCACACTTGACATAGGCTGCTTACAAGTATCCTTAAAGTTCTGGATAAACTGGTGCTTCAATTTGGCCCATGATCCGACAGAGTTAGCTGGTAAGCTCTTCAACCAAGTACGAGTTGTCCCTTCCAACATCATGGTGAAGTATTTAGCACACACCGCTTCATCCACATCTAACATCTCCATTGCCATCTCGTAGCTTTCAACCCATGCCTCTGGTTGCAAATAGACGGTGTAATTGGGTACCTTACGAGGGCCTTTAAAATCCTTGGGCAGTCGCACATTACGCAAAGCGGGTGTGAGACACGGCACCCCTAAGGAACTGAATACCACACCTGGCTCTACTGAAGCGGTAGGGTGAACCGGAGTAGGTTGACGGGCTCCATGTAGAGCTTCTAACTCGGCCTCTCGACGTGCACGACCATGATCCACCACATCCTGCGCATTTGCACCTGCACCTGCTGGGTTGTGCCCTCGCGGCGAGTTATGGCGACGTGCACTGCTGGACACGGCCGGTTCATCCTCAACATGCCTGCTGTAGCTCCGGCTCGGGCGGGTGGGGTGGGGGTGGGGGTGGAATGAATCCTCTCACGACTATGCGAATAAGCCTGCTGCTGGTTTAAAGCTGTTTGAAGGAGCTCTCTGGCCCGTCGTGCCTCAATCGCAACCGGTGACTCGCCGTCGGTCGAGAGGGCTACCAATCGTGAAGCGGAGGCCACAATGTTGTCCAACGGGTTGGAGTAATGCCCTGGGGGCGTCGGAACATACTGTGGCACAATGTTGTTCTGACGAGGCAGGTCCATCGTGCGCAGCTAAACCGGCGCTCCTATTCCCGGCGGCTCCGTCTGGTTTAATACTGGCTGGTTACTTGTTCCTGCTCCTGGCGTGTTGAAGAGATTTCTTGGCTCATAACTCGGCGGGAGATGCGACCGGAATCTTCTTCTCATGACTTCTTCTGAGGCATTCTGATCTAGCCTAAGCCGGTAGGCCCGAGTTTCCAACTTGGCCCGTTCTGTAGCCATCCTAGCGTTCTCTACTACTAGGTCCGCTTTAGCCTGAGTTATCTGATCTTTCACCTTTGCGATCTCCGCATTGTGCTGATCCCGGGCTGCTGCGTCCACCTCCGCGGCCATCAATGTTGCCAAAGTGTCGAACAAGTCAGACAGAACCTGAGCCGGAGGTGGCGCAGAGCCCCCTGCTCCCGCCGGCGTTGCTGTTGCTGAACCAGAGAGCATTGCGGCGGCGGTTGATGAGTGGGGTGCTGATTATGTACTGGCCATGAAGATAGCGACCCGGTTCAGTAGATCAAGGGGGGTCTGGAATACTGTTGCCATCGGAACCTCCGCTAATCCGGCCGTCCTGCAACTGATATAGCGATTCGGTTTCTCCAGTTGAAGACTCGTCGTCAGAGCAGACAACGGCTTCTCCATCAAATGCCGGTCCATCCTCATATTCTGCTCCATGGATGACACCTACAAAAACATGCCTTGCTGCGGGCTGAACCGGGGAAGGGCTTGTACGCTGAGCCGTCTCGATGATGTCGGTGCAGGTGTCCGGCTCAGGGCCCGGTTCGCCGATCTTGCCGATGAAGACGTGAATCCCACCAAAGGGGACCCAGTACCCATATTTGATTGAACCGGCCTCGGGGCCCCATCCTGCGTCGTCGATGTAGAGCTTGCCGCGATGACTCTTTGTCATCCGGCCCACAGCATATCCCTTGAGTCCATCAAAGCTGCCCTTCAAGAACTCGAAACCATCGTGCCAATAGCCCCACGGTGGGCGCCAACTGTCGTGGTTTTGTCACGGCAGATGTCCTCGTGAAAGGACTTAGTCGTGGAGCCATCGCTACGGGTTACCTTAAAGGGGTTAAACCGGACAAGGGGACACGAGGGGTTTTATACGAGTTTGGCCCCTTCGATGAAGGTAAAAGCCTACATCTAGATGTGATTGGTATTTCTAGGGTTTCGATGACCAGGGAGCGAATCCGCTTTGCCTGGCTCTCGAGTTGTTGTCCGTTGCCCTCAAACTGCGGCCGGGTCGTCCCTTTATATACATAGGTTAACGCCCGCCGGTTTACAGAGTCCTGAGGCCGAATCATAGATGTGTCCGGCTCGGTCTCTATTCCTCTAACTTATAATACAAGTTACATGATAAAGTTGGTTCACATCTACAGGCTTTAACCCGCCTTTGGGCCTTGGGCCTTCGTAAAGCGCCACCATCTTCACATCTTCATGGGCTTCTATCTTCATGGAGCTAACCCGGCCACTCCTAGCCGGTTTACCTCCAGTAACCATATCCCCAACACTGACCAATAGAGCAAAGTGTTGCTCCTCAGCCTACTGAACCTACTGAAAATGTTTACTTTGAAATTCCTTCGGGTATGATAGAGAAACTGCTAGCTAATCCTTTTGCAGGAGATGGAACATTGCATCCCGATTTGCACCTAATCTATGTGGATGAAGTTTGTGGATTATTTAAGCTTGCAGGTATGCCCGAGGATGTTATCAAGAAGAAGGTCTTCCATTTATCTCTGAAGGGAGAGGCATTGACATGGTATAGGCTATGTGATGATATGGGATCATGGGACTACAAGCGATTGAAATTGGAATTTCATCGGAAGTTTTATCCTATGCATCTTGTTCATCGTGATCGTAATTATATATATAATTTTTGGCCTCACGAAGGAGAAAGCATCACTCAAGCTTGGGGGAGGCTTAACTCAATGTTATATTCATGCCCCAATCATGATCTCTCAAAATAAATGATTATTCAAAAAATTTATGCTCGGCTTTCTCTCAGTAATCGCTCCATGCTCGATACTTCTTGTACTGGATCTTTTATGATGAAGACTATTGAATTCAAATGGGATTTATTGGAAAGAATTAAACACAACTCTGAAGATTGGGACCTCGACGAAGGTAAGGAGTCAGGTATAACACCTAAGTTTGATTGTGTTAAATCTTTTATGGATACCGATGCTTTTCGTGAATTTAGCACTAAAAATATGGACTTGACTCTGAGATAGTAGCTTCTTTCTGTGAATCCTTTGCTACTCATGTTGATCTCCCTAAGGAGAAGTGGTTTAAATATAATCTTCCCATTGAAGTAAAAGCAGTAGCACCTATTAAAGTTGAAGAAAAGACTATCACTTATGATGATCCTGTTGTTCCTGCTGCTTATATTGAGAAACCACCTTTCCCTGTTAGCATAAAGAATCATAATAAAGCTTCAACTGTGGTTAACAAAAGTAATATTAAGACACCTAAACCCCCTGAGCAAATTAAAGTTGAACCTAAGATTGCTATGGTTAAAGATCTCTTGGCCGATAATATTGATGGACATGTTATTTACTTCTGCAATGAAGCTGCTAGAATTGCTAGACCTGATGCTAAAAATAAACATAGACCTGTTGTAGGCATGCCTGTTATTTCTGTTAAAATAGGAGATCATTGATATCATGGCTTATGTGATATGGGTGCTAGTGCTAGTGCAATATCTCATTTCTTATACCAAGAAATTATGCATGATATTGCACCTGCTCAGATAGAAGAAATTGATGTTACAATTAAGCTTGCTAATAGAGATACTATTTGACCAGTTGGGTTTGTTAGAGATGTTGAAGTCTTGTGTGGGAAAGTTAGATACCCTGCTGATTTTCTTGTTGTCGGTTCCCCACAAGATAGCTTTTGTCCCATTATATTTGGTAGACCCTTCTTGAATACTGTTAATGCTAAGATAGACTGCAATAAGGATATTGTTTCTATTGGTTTAGGGGATATGTCTCATGAGTTTAATTTTGCTAAATTTCATAGACAACCCCATGATAAAGAATTGCCTAGTAAAGATGAAATTATTGGTCTTGCTTCTATTGCCGTGCCTCCTACTGATCCTTCAGAACAATATTTGCTAGACCATGAAAATGATATGTTCATGCATGAAAGAAGGGAAATAGATGAAGTATTATTTAAACAGGGACCTATTCTGAAACAAAACTTGCCTGTTGAAATCCTAGGGGATCCTCCTCCACCCAAGGGTGATCCCATGTTTGAGATTAAACCATTGCCTGATACTCTTAAATATGCTTATCTTGATGAAAAGAAGATATATCCTGTTATTATCAGTGCTAACCTTTCAGAGCATGAAAAAGAGAGATTATTGAAAACTCTGAAGAAGCACTGTGCTGCTATTGGATATACTCTTGACGATCTTAAGGGCATTAGTCCCACTCTATGTCAACACAAAATAAATTTGGAGAAAGACGCCAAACCAGTTATTGATCACCAACGACGGCTAAATCCTAAGATGAAAGAAGTGGTAAGAAAGGAAATATTAAAGCTCCTTGAAGCAGGTATAATTTATCACGTTGCTGATAGTCAGTGGGTAAGCCTTGTCCATTGTGTCCCTAAGAAGGGAGGTATTACTGTCATTCCTAATGATAAAGATGAATTGATTCCGCAAAGAATTATTATAGGTTATAGGATGGTAATTGATTTCTGCAAATTAAATAAAGCTACTAAAAAGGATCATTACCCTTTACCTTTTATTGATCAAATGCTAGAAATATTATCCAAACATACACATTTTTGCTTTCTAGATGGTTACTCTGGTTTCTCTCAAATACCTGTGTCAGCTGATGATCAAGAAAAGACTACTTTTACTTGCCCTTTCGGTACCTTTGCTTATAGACATATGCCTTTTGGTTTATGTAATGCACCTGCTACCTTTCAAAGATGCATGATGGCTAGATTCTCTGACTTTTGTGAAAAGACCTGTGAAGTTTTCATGGATGATTTCTCTGTTTATGTATCCTCTTTTGATGATTGCTTGAGCAACCTTGATCGAGTTTTGCAGAGATGTGAATAAACTAACCTTGTCTTGAATTGGGAGAAGTGCCACTTTATGGTTAATGAAGGTATTGTCTTGGGGCATAAAATTTCTGAAAGAGGTATTGAAGTTGACAAAGCTAAAGTTGATGCTATTGAAAAGATGTCGTGTCCCAAGGACATCAAACGTATAAGAAGTTTCCTTGGTCATGCCGGTTTTTATAGGAGGTTCATTAAGGACTTCTCAAAAATTTCTCGGCCTCTGACTAACCTATTACAAAAAGATATCCCTTTTGTCTTTGATGATGATTGTGTAGAATCATTTGAAATACTTAAGAAAGCCTTGATTTCTGCACCTATTGTTCAGCCACCTGATTGGAATTTACCCTTTGAAATCATGTGTGATGCTAGTGATTATGCTGTAGGGGCTGTTCTAGGACAAAGAGTTGATATAAAATTAAATGTTATTCAATATGCTAGTAAAACTCTATACAGTGCTCAAAGAAATTATGCTACTACTGATAAGTTCAGATCTTATATTGTTGATTCTAAAGTAACTATTCACACTGATCATGCTGCTATTAAATATCTTATGGAAAAGAAAGATGCTAAACCTAGACTTATTAGATGGGTTCTCCTGCTACAAGAATTTGATTTGCATAATATTGATAGAAAGGGAGCTGAGAATCCCGTTGCAGACAACTTGTCTAGGTTAGAGAATGTTCTTGATGACCCACTGCCTATTAATGATAGCTTTCCTGATGAACAATTAGCTGTCATAAATGCTTCTCGTACTGCTCCATGGTATGCTGATTATGCTAATTACATCGTTGCTAAATTTATACCACCTAGTTTCACATACCAGCAAAAGAAAAAGTTTTTCTATGATTTAAGACATTACTTCTGGGATGACCCACACCTTTATAAAGGAGTAGATGGTGTTATTAGACGTTGTGTACCTGAGCATGAATGGGAATAGATCCTACGTAAGTGTCACTCCGAAGCTCATGGAGGGCACCATGCTGGAGATAGAACCGCACACAAGGTATTGCAATCCGGTTTTTATTGGCCTACTCTCTTCAAGGATGCCCATAAGTTTGTCTTATCTTGTGATGAATGTCAAAGAATTGGTAATATTAGTAGACGTCAAGAAATGCCTATGAATTATTCACTTGTTATTGAACCATTTGATGTTTGGGGCTTTGATTATATGGGACCTTTTCCTTCCTCTAATGGATACACACATATTTTAGTCGCTGTTGATTACGTTACTAAGTGGGTAGAAGCTTGTCGGGTGGTAGGTGCGACATATGCCAACGGGTGGCTTATCTTTGTGGGAACCAGTAAGACGTCGCCTGTGCCCGGAAGCGGGATGAGGCGAAGACATGCATGCCGGCGGATCTTACCCAGCTTTGGGGCTCTCCAAGGAGATAACACCCCTACTGCTGCTCTGCGGGGTCTCCGCATGCTCACTAGATGAATCGAGTAGCTACACGACGCTCCTTGAGCTGTTTTTGGGGGGAGGAGGAAGAAAGGGCACGGCTAGCCTGCTTCTTCTCCTTGTATGATGTCTAGAACTAGCAGGGGGTCCAACCCTTTGCATGGGTGCCCCGGGGGGTTTATATAGGCCTACCCCCCGGGGGTACAATGGTAATCCGGCTGGGCGCGGGGCCCAGCCGTCTGTGACTGCGCTCGCCGGCTTCTGCGCCGGCTGCTGGGGCCCGCGCTGGTGGGTCCCGCCGGCTGCCAACTCCTTGGTCGACAGGCAGGCCCCACTGTCCGGGGGCCAGGTCGGCGGCTGGTCACTGTAGCCTCATCTTGTTGACGTGAGCTTCATCGTGGTAAGCGCGGCTACAGTACCGCCGCCCGTCGGACGATCGTTGTAGACTTACCGCGTCTTGTCTCCTTAATGGGGCGTCTTCTTCGAGGGAGGCGGCAAGCCGGCTGCGGGGAGCCGGCTCCGTCTTGGGCCGGCTGGTTGGAAGCGTGGCCGCCTTCAGCCGTCTCTCTGCTCTAAGGGGCCCACCGCCTGTGGGCCGTGCTGGCGGCCCGTCGTGGGTGAGGCCAGGGTCAACATGGCAACAGTGCTGCGCCGGACGGGTCATGCCTACCCCATACGGCGCACTGTGCCAGGAGTGCCCCGGGATTCGAGGGTGGCAGGCTCTTCTGTAGCCACGCCCCATCGCACCGCCGTTAGGTGGGTGCAAACTTTGTGGGTACGGTCTTGACTGCTTTACGGGGAGCCGGCTCGTAGGAGTCGGCCTTCTCACAGCCGGCTTCTTGGAGTCGGCCCTCTCATGAGGGCTAAAGTCGGACCACCTTCCGAAAGCCGGCCTTGATCGCAGCCGGCTAGGGGAAGGCGGCCCCATGTCTTGGGTTCTTGAGAGCCGGCCTGGCTCGTAATTTTCTTAGAAGTGCCAGGGTAGGCCGGCTAGGCTACCCATGGCTATTTACTCCGACAGTAGTCCCCGAAGCTGATCGAGCTCCGAGGTGAGCAGTGGGGGATGAGAAGCTTGGTCAGCTTCCTATCCTGAAGAGCCGGCTTTGCGGGCATACGCCAACTTCAGATAGCCCCGCGCAGGCGGGAGGAGAGGGGACCTGCGTGCTGACCACGGGCCCTCTCGCGGCCACGTGTCGGCAGGATCCTGCGAGCGCACGCGCGCGACGGGACGCCGCCGCAGGCCCGGGCCCGCCACTCGCGAGCCTCGGTCCGGGCGCGGATCTCCCGTGGCCCACAGGGCCGCTCGCCTTCTCAAGGCAGTTTTCGTCTCGCCATTAAGGATCGGTAATCGCGGGGCGTGGGAAGTGGGCACGATCGACCCCCACGCTTCCCCACGCCACGCCTCCTCGGCTCCGCCACGTGAGCCTATAAGTAGGGGGAGGAGGGGGAGCGACAGAGGTTCGCGCGCTCCCTCCCACTCCGTCCCTCCTAACTCTCGTCTTCTTCCTCTCACTGCCGCCGCAGCCTCCCGTCTCAGCGCCATCGCGTCTCCACGCCACCTCGCTCCCATGGCATTGTCAAGCTCCTGGGACGGCTCTAACGTCCATGAGGATCACGTGGAGTTCCTTCGCCAGACCCGGCGCCTGCCCGGCGCCGACCGCGTTCAGGTCCGCCTGGTGCCCGAGAGGGAGATCTCGCCGGCGCCGGAGGAGGGCGAGCGGGTCGTCTTCCGCTCGCACTGCCTGCGCGGCTTCGGCCTCCCGGCGAGCGGGTTTCTGCGTTCCTTCCTCGACTTCTACAACCTCCAGCCGCATCACCTCACGCCCAATGCGGTGATGCTGCTGTCGGCCTTCGTCTCCCTCTGCGAAGGCTTCTTAGGGCTGCTCCCCACGCTGGAGCTCTGGGGAGAGTTCTTCCAGAGCAAGCTCGGCACAGTCGTCGCCGGTGTGCCTGCCCCCTGCGGAGCCTTCATCGCCATGAGGAGGGCGAGCGAGAACAATCCGTTCCCGCCCATCCCCCTGATCCAGTCGGTAAAGGTCTGGCAGAGATCTTATTTCTATGTGAAGAACGTCGCCGAGCAAGAAGACTAAATCAACCTGCCGGCTTACGTAGCCAGCCCGCTGGCTGGGAGGCAGCCCTCGTGGAGCTTCCGATCCCGGTCATTGTCTTCGGCCGGGAACGCCGCCCTCTCCCGGCTTCGGGTGCTGATTCAGTCGGAAGGCTTGCGCGGGGCCGACTTGGTGGCCGCCTTCGTGGAGCGCCGGATCCTTCCTCTCCAGAGCCGGCCCCATATGATGTGTCAGATGAGCGGCCGCTTCGACCCAAGCCGGCTGAGCACATGGGAGATGCCCCACGCGGAGGTGGCGCTTATGGTCAACTACATTGCCAATTGCAAGCTCAGCGGGGACTGGCAGTACGGCAAGGCGCCGTATTCTCGCGCAAATCCTCCACCCGTGGCAAGTTTCTCTCTTTATCTTCTTTTTCGTCGTCAGCCGGCTTCGTGACGGCCGGCTTCTGACCAGCCGGTTCTCTGTGCAGAGCCCTCTTCTTGCGCCGCCGGCCGGGGCGGCAGGGGTCGAACGCCAGTACGCCCCCGACCGCACGGTGGATGATGTTGACGACCCGGACTTGGGAGCGGCTGCCATGGAAGACGCCGTCGTGGGGGACAGTGCCGAGCCCGGAGGCTCAAGGTTCACCGCGAGCTTCGAGGACTGGCCGGACGACTTTGAAGCCGAAGTCGCTCCGCGTCGCCAGCCGGCGACCGACCAACAGGGCGCGGGCTCGTCCGTCGTGCCGGCTGCCGGAGGCGCGCAGAAGCGTCGGGCCGCTCTAGGCCTCTTCGGCAGTCGGCCGAAGAAGTCCAAACCTTCCACCGCGGCGACGAAGCGAGAAGAGGCGGCCGCGAAGGCGGCCCGCTTCGGCAAGGCTGTGAAACAGCCCCAGGCGGTCTCGGCGTTAGTCTTTAATTGCTTTGCCGCAGTCTCGTCGTTGTTCTCTTTTCTTCGAATGTCTTCTTAACTTTTCTTCGCTTGCTGGACAGGGCGCCGCTTTCTCTTGAGCGGGGCCCGGGCGGCTCCGTCATGGGGCCGGTTGGAGGGTCTTCGAGCTCCCGCCGCGTGGACCCCCGCGCCGATCTTAGGGAGGCCACAGAGCGGAACGCCCGCGAAGCGCGGGAAGAGCGCGAGGCGGCGGAGAAGGCGGCCGCCCAGGTGGCAAAGGGGCAGGCTGAAGTCGTAGCCAAGGCCCAGAGGGAGGCGGCTCCCGCAGAGACGGAGGCGGAAACTCGCGCAGCCAGCCTCCGCTGCTCGCCGTTCCTCTCCGAGCCGTGGCCCCCGACACCCCGTTGCCCTTGGCGGAGGAGATCATCCAAGACCCGCCGCTGTTGGAGAGGGAGGAGGACCCCGTGGCCTTGGCGAGGAGAGCGCCGCCTGCGGCGCCAACCGGAGCGGGCCAAGGCGGTGAATCGTTAGCGGCGCCAGAGGAGCCGGCCGGAGGTGAGCCGGAGAGCAGGGCCGGCCTCAAGGTGCAGCCGGCGACGGGCCGGCGTGCTGGAGGAGGCGCTGCTCCGCCGGAGTTGCGCCGAGCCGTGGGCGTAGGCCAGCCGGCTGGAGATCTGGAGGCGGCCAGCACCGCCGTGTCCGAGTGGACTCCCTGCGGGGGGACCAGCGAGCTGGATGCGGCGGCTCAAGGGGTCCGGAGCCGGCTACAAGCTCAAGCCGCCCTGCTGCAACAGCTCAACCAAGAGTTCTTATCAACGCGAACCACTATCCGGGTGAGTCCTTCGCTCTTGGCTGCTTTGCTTTCTTGATTTCTTCCGTGGGGGCGCGTCAGCGCACCCACTGGGTGTAGTCCCCGAGATCCGGGCCGACTGCTGCGTAGTCGGGTCGGATCTTTCTCGACGGCCACCTTACTTTGCTTTCTTTCTAAACTTTCAGGAATACCACAACCTTCGTGCTGCCGCCTTCGACTCCCAGGCTCGAGAGTTGAGCCGGCGGACCGACGACCTGGCCGACAGCCGAAGTAAGTACTTGGTTTTGTTTATCTCCTGTGGGGGCGCGTCAGCGCACCCACTGGGTGTAGTCCCCGAGATTCGGGCCGACTGCTGCGCAGTCGGGTCGAATCTTTCTTGACGACTCTTTTCTTATTGATCTTTCTTCTTTCTTTGTCTTCAGGGGCCAACGCCGACTTGAGGAAGGAGCTTGGCGAAGCGAAGGCCGCCCTTTACACCAAAGAGGCCGAGTGCACTGCCTTGGCCCAGGAACGGGATCGCCTGGCCAAGAAGCTGGCCGACCAAGAGGAAAGCCACAAAGCGGCCCTGCAGGCGGCGTGGGAAAGTGAAGCCACCTTGCTGGCGGAGTATGAGATGGAGGCGGCGAGCTGGTCTGAGACCCGGCGAGCCCTGGACGAAGGCTTCGGCCGGATCGAGGACTTGATCGACGGTAAGTTGCCTTCCTCGGCCCTTCTCCTGCCCCTTGCCGCCTGGGTCTTTTGACTTATCTTGAGCTGTTGCTTGTTGTTTCTTGCAGATTACTTCCCGGGCTACTCCGCCTTCGCCGCCCAAAGCATTGAGGCCCATCGCGAGGCGCGCCGGCAAGCGGGGGCCGACATCGCGCCGGATGCAAACCGGACCCTTGAGGAGCAGCTTCTGGCTGTCCAGGCACGGTTGCAGCCGGCTCATCGGATGCTTCGCCGGCTCCAACGTGCCCGGGCGCAAGTGCTGGCCGCCCTCTGGCCCGGCAAGACGATCCCCCGCACTCCGAGCCGAACTACCGACTGGCTGGAAGTCGCAGTTGGTCGCTTCGAAGCTTGGAAAGCGTCAGCGGCCCGCCTCGGAGCCGGGCGGGCGTTGGAATTCGTCCGGGCTTGGTACCCAGGGCTGAGCCTGGACCAGCTGCGCACTTGGCGGATGGAGGCCGATGCGGAGCTGGAGGCGGTGAGGCCAGCTATCGCCCAGCGGGCTTCAACGATCGCCGGGTGCACCGACATCAGCGTTTTCGCACCCGAAATCGATGATGACGGTGTTGCGCAGCCGGAGGAGTGGTTCGGACTGAACCCGGCGGTGGGCAAGGACTCGACGGAGGAGATCGCCTCCAGCGACGAGGGCGAAGAAGACGAAGACGACGACGGCGGAGACGTCGAGCCAGCTGGTGGAACAACCAGCCGACCTCAGGCCGACCGTGCCTCCAGCAACGAGGCGCGTGGGAGCGCGCCCTCTGCGGGAGGCGGCGACCAAGCCGAAGTTCGTCAGCCGGCCGCTCCTTCAGCCGGCGCGACCGTCTCCGCCAACCAGTCGGCCGCTCCGCCAGCTTGACCTGCCGTCTTTATCTTTCCTGCTTTGTTGTCTTTGAACAATCTTTTGTTAAGTTTCGCAGTTCCACCCACTGGGGGTGTATCCAAACTATGTTGAATGCTAGCCTCTAGGAGGTCTTTTTGTGTAAATATTATCATGTGCATGTTTGGTTTCCATTCGCGTATGCTTGTTTATCCTTAGGCTTTTTCCTTTGCCGCCTTCCCTCTTTGGGGAGGCAAGTACTTGAGCTTTCTTGGATTTAAAGTAAAGTGAATGGAAACCGGCCGGCCGGCTACTCTGGTAGCCGGTCGGCGGTATGGGAAAAACCGGCTTTGTTATATTAGTCCGTTAGTCCCTAGCCGTTTTTCGTGTGGGCGGTCGTTCCTACCTTTAACCCTTGCCAGCCGGACAGCCGGTTCTTCGAACTGTGACTTTTGGCAAGGGAAGGCTTGAGAGCCGGCACACTACTTGTCTGACTGCGGGTAGGACTTCTAATATAACTTCAGTCGGCCAGTCCCCGAGCCGACTAGTCGGACTCGGTGCCGGATGGAATAAGTAAATGATACGACAAGCATGATATTTTTCATTCATAAATAAGGGATGGCAGTCCCCGAGCCCTCCTCGGGGAGCCTATCGTCTTGTACTTAATACAAAAGTTAGCGTGATACATACTACCTTTCAACTGTAAAATCTTCAAAGGAGGTTGGCGAGGCGGTCAGCGCCCGCATCGGAGGCGAGTTCGTCGGAGGTGAAGGTCTCGTCGGGGAGATCGGCGAGGCCGCTTGCCGCGCAGATGCTGTTGACGCCTTGCAGCGCGTCGTGGCAAGCGCCATCGGGCGTGCCGGGCTGGCTACGCTCGCTAGGGAGGAAGGGGGTTCCCGTCCAGAACAGGTCTCCGGACGACGGTGCGCCTGGCCCCACCGTGGGCGCCAAATGTCGGGTGGTAGGTGCGACATATGCCAACGGGTGGCTTATCTTTGTGGGAACCAGTAAGACGTCGCCGGTGCCCGGAAGCGGGATGAGGCGAAGACATGCACGCCGGCGGATCTTACCCAGCTTCGGGGCTCTCCAAGGAGATAACACCCCTACTGCTGCTCTGCGGGGTCTCCGCATGCTCACTAGATGAATCGAGTAGCTACACGACGCTCCTTGAGCTGTTTTTGGGGGGAGGAGGAAGAAAGGGCACGGCTAGCCTGCTTCTTCTCCTTGTATGATGTCTAGAACTAGCAGGGGGTCCAACCCTTTGCATGGGTGCCCCGGGGGGTTTATATAGGCCTACCCCCCGGGGGTACAATGGTAACTCGGCTGGGCGCGGGGCCCAGCCATCTGTGACTGCGCTCGCCGGCTTCTGCGTCGGCTGCTGGGGCCCGCCGGCTGGTGGGTCCCGCCGGCTGCCAACTCCTTGGTCGACAGGCAGGCCCCACTGTCCGGGGCCAGGTCGGCGGCTGGTCACTGTAGCCTCATCTTGTTGATGTGAGCTTCATCGTGGTAAGCGCGGCTACAGTACCGCCGCCCGTTGGACGATGTTGTAGACTTACCGCATCTTGTCTCCTTAATGGGGCGTCTTCTTCGAGGGAGGCGGCAAGCCGGCTGCGGGGAGCCGGCTCCGTCTTGGGCCGGCTAGTTGGAAGCGTGGCCGCCTTCAGCCGTCTCTCTGCTCTAAGGGGCCCACCGCCTGTGGGCCGCGCTGGCGGCCCGTCGTGGGTGAGGCCAGGGTCAACATGGCAATAGTGCTGCGCCGGACGGGTCATGCCTACCCCATACGGCGCACTGTGCCAGGCGTGCCCCGGGATTCGAGGGTGGCAGGCTCTTCTGTAGCCACGCCCCGTCGCACCACCGTTAGGTGGGTGCAAACTTTGTGGGTACGGTCTTGACTGCTTTACGGGGAGCCGGCTCGTACGAGTCAGCCTTCTCACAGCCGGCTTCTTGGAGTCGGCCCTCTCATGAGGGCTAAAGTCGGACCGCCTTCCGAAAGCCGGCCTTGATCGCAGCCGGCTAGGGGAAGGCGGCCCCATGTCTTGGGTTCTTGAGAGCCGGGCTGGCTCGTAATTTTCTCAGAAGTGCCAGGGGAGGCCGGCTAGGCTACCCATGGCTATTTACTCCGACAAAGCTATTCCAGCTAGTAGTGTTGATCGTAACACCTCTATTAAGATGCTTAAGGAAGTTATTTTTCCGAGGTTTGGAGTCCCTAGATACTTAATGACTGACGGTGGTTCACATTTTATTCATGGTGCCTTTCGTAAAATGCTTGCTAAGTACGATGTTAATCATAGAATTGCATCACCATATCACCCGCAGTCTAGTGGTCAAGTAGAACTTAGCAATAGAGAGCTTAAATTAATTTTGCAAAAGACTGTTAATAGATCTAGAAAGAATTAGTCCAAGAAACTTGATGATGCATTATGGGCTTATAGAACTGCATAAAAAATCCTATGGGTATGTCTCCATATAAAATGGTTTATGGTAAAGCATGTCACTTACCTCTTGAATTAGAACATAAGGCATATTGGGCTATTAAAGAGCTCACCTATGACTTCAAACTTGCCGGTGAGAAGAGGCCTTTTGACATTAGCTCGCTTCATGAATGGAGAACCCAGACCTATGAGAATGCCAAACTGTTTAAAGAAAAAGTTAAAAGATGGCATGATAAAAGGATACGAAAGCATGAGTTTAATGTAGGTGATTATGTATTATTATACAACTCTCATTTAAGTTTTTTTGCAGGCAAACTTCTCTCTAAATGGGAAGGCCTTTACGTTATCGAGGAGGTCTATCGTTCCGGTGCCATAAAACTCAACAACTTCAAAGGCACAAATCCGAAGGTGGTGAGCGCTCAAAGAATCAAACATTATATCTCAGGTAATCCCATAAATGTTGAAACTAATATTATTGAAACCATAACCCCGGAGGAATACATAAGGGACACTTTCCAGAGCATTTCAGACTCCGAAAAGGAATAGGTATGTGGTACGGTAAGTAAACCGATTCCAAAACAGTTCTAATGGCAATTTTTCTCCGTTTTGGAATATTTAAGAAAATAGGAAAATAAAAAGCAGACCGGAAAGGACACGAGGCTTCCATGAGGGTGGAGGGCACGCCCTACCCCCCGGGCGCGCCCCCCTGCCTCGTGGGCACCTCGTGTGCTCTCCCGACTCCGTTTTCTTACACGATACTTCTTTTGGTCGGTAAAAAATCACTATATAATCTCCCGAAGGTTTAGACCACCGTATCACGCAAATATCTTCTGTTTTTGTTTCGAGTTGTTTCTGTTGCAGTCATAGAGCAAGATGTCTTCTCAAGAGTCAGTCGGGGAGAGTCGGTTATCTCATCCGACACCGGGTCCAAGAGCAGACAACGATGCCTATCACTTTGGGCCCTCAACAGAGGAAGAGATGGAAGCTGATTTGAAAAGGATAGATACCATGGAGGAGGATCAAGAAGTTACTTCTCGTTTCTGGGCAAGATTCACGATGGGGGAACTACAGGGCTCAGCTATCCCAAACTCGGTCATCCCTTCCAATGTTAGATTTCTTTCTTATGAAAATATGAAATAGAGTGTTACTTGTTCTCCCAGAGCTATGCAACATCCTTGGGTGAAAGGAGCTTTAGCCGTCACTGGCAAGCTCCGTAGGGAAATAATGAACCTCAAGCGACAAGTCAATAAGCTCGAGGAAGAGAATCGTATCCTGAGGGGCATCATCGCCAAGAATATCACATCACCACCCCCGAAGAAGGAGACATAATAACATGGGTATGGGAACTCCCCTTGGCAACTGCCAAGCTTGGGGGAGTGCCCCGGTATCGTATCACCATCACTTTTATCTTTACCGTTTTTCTTAGTTCGATCCTTTTGATAATATCTTGATCTAGTTGTGAGTTTTGCTTTATGATCTTCTTATGTATTCGAGTCCGTGAGCTATATATATATATATATATATATATATAATAAAGATTAGTGTTGAGCCACGGGCTTGATATTTTGCTATGATCTTGAGGGAATAAAATAAAAGAGAAGAAATAAAAAAGAAATAAAGAGATCATATGGATCTTATGGAGAGTAATGAGCTCACATATAAAGAGTATGATGAATAAAAGTTGTGGAGAGTTGACAAACATAGTTTTGGTCATTGTTACAATTAATAAGAAGTAATAAAGAAAGAGAGGTTCACATATAAATACACTATCTTGGACATCTTTTATGATTGTGAGAAATCATTAAAATATGACATGCTAAAGAGTTGACGTTGGACAAGGAAGACAACGTAATGGGTTATGTTTTCTTACATCAGAGATAAATTATATTGTCATGGATCATCCAACATGTTGAGCTTGCCTTACCCTCTCATGCTAGCCAATTTCTTTGCACCAAGTAGAGATACTACTTGTGCTTCCAAATATTCCTAAACCTGTTTTTGCCATGAGAGTCCACTATATCTACCTATGGATTGAGTAAGATCCATCAACTAAGTTGTCATCGGTGCAAGCAATAAAAATTGCTCTCTAAATATGTATGACTTATTAATGTGGAGAAAATAAGCTTTATACGATCTTATGATATGGAAGAAATAAAAGCGATGGACTGCATAATAAAGGTCCATATCACAAGTGGCAATATAAAGTGACGTTTGTCGGTTGTCGGTGTCAAAACCGGCGGATCTCGGGTAGGGGGTCCCGAACTGTGCGTCTAGGTGGATGGTAACAGGAGGCAGGGGACACGATGTTTTACCCAGGTTCGGGCCCTCTTGATGGAGGTAAAACCCTACATCCTGCTTGATTTATTCTTGATGATATGAGTATTACAAGAGTTGATCTACCACGAGATCGGAGAGGCTAAACCCTAGAAGCTGGCCTATGGTATGATTGTGTGTTGTCCTACGGACTAAAACCCTCCGGTTTATATAGACACCGGAGAGGGTTAGGGTTACACAAGGTCGGTTACAAAGGAGGAGATATCCATATCCGTACTGCCTAGCTTGCCTTCCATGCCAAGTAGAGTCCCATCCGGACACGAGACGAAGTCTTCAATCTTGTATCTTCATAGTCCTACAGTTTGGACAAAGGATATAGTCTGGCTGTCCGGAGACCCCCTAATCCAGGACTCCCTTAGTAGCCCCTGAACTATGCTTCAATGACGTCGAGTCCGGTGCCCAGTATTGTCTTCGGCATTGCAATGTGGGTTCCTCCTCCGAATACACCCAGAAGAATTTGAACACAAGGATAGTGTCCGACCCTGCAAAATAAGTTCCACATACCACCGTAGAGAGAATAATATTTCCACAAATCTAATCTGCTAACACGTTTCGGCAACATGACGTTATGTCATGGCCCGGTGATTATTCGAACCGTTTCCTTTAACTAACTACGCACATAACGCGAGGCAGTTTCCTGACACGTCTTGTCAGCAGGGATCGTGTCCCCCTTATTATGGGATTCTCATCAATACGAGCTTGGGTAACCCAACCGCGCCATCGATTACGGCGCTTGGGGAATAAGCGAGTTTTACCAGGCTAGTGGGGGCGCATGGCTTCGGCCGCCATTACAAAGGGATAAGGTTTAACCTTTTTCTACCCACGCCTTCTTCCTCCTTGCCTATCCGTTCTTGCGCACTCGAGCTCTAACACCCAAGTCCACATCCTTCCCCTCAACCTTCTCCAAACATGTCCGGAGCGGGGGGGAAATGGATGGCTTCCTCCGTTACAGAGGGGCACATCAAAAAGTTGCGCGGCGCCAGAAACTTAGCCGCGAATATCGCGCATCGGCTGCCCACTGCGGGGCAGATCGTTCCTACCCCGGAACCTCATGAGAGGGTAGTTTTCCTCCACCACTTCCTCTGTGGACTGGGGTTTCCCCTTTATTCATTCGTTCGTGGTCTCATGTTCTACTACGGGCTGGACTTCTTGATCTGGCCCCGACATCCTCAACATTTCGGCGTTCATCGTCGTGTGTGAGGCTTTCCTCCGGTCCGGCCCCACTTCGGCCTGTGGCTAAACCTTCAATATCAAGCCGAAGGTGGTGGGAGGCCAAGAGGCCAACAAGCAGAATGCGGCGGAGCCATGGTGGGCAAGATGCCCAATGTCACATGGCTTGAGGGCTCCTTCGTGGAGACCATAAAGGGGTGGCAATCGGCCTGGTTCTACTTCATCGAGCCGCACAACACCAAATGGGCGGCGGCCCCCGAGTTTTGATCCGGATTCCCTACACGGCTCACTTCCTGGAAAGAGAAGGGCTTGTTGTGGGGTTCATCGGTGGAGCCGGACGGACTCCAGAAATGTATCTGGAATATGGCAGGCAAGAAGCTTAAGCTTGTCAACATAGTCCAGGTCATGCTCATCCGCCGGATCCTCCCGTGCCAACAACGGGACTTCAACTTGTGGGAGTTCGACCCGGCCCAGCACCAGACTCTAAGTGAGCTCTTCGACATGACGCACAAGGACGCCTGGAAGGTTCTGTTCAAGGGCGCCGAGGTCCCTCCCTCCCTCACCAAGGACCGCGGGCTAAGCGCGAAGCGCCGAGCGCATTCGGTGAGTTCTATATATCCGGTAGGATATTTTATTTCCCCTAGCTTAATCATGTGCGGGGTCTGATCTCCATGCCGTCGACAGGACTGGGTGGAGACGTCGAGGCAGATTAACTGTCCGTCCCCTCTTCCCGAAGACACTGCGGACGCTCTCCTGACGGAGATGCTGACTCCGGCTCCTTACAAGGTGCCGGAGAAGACCAAGAAGGTCAAGGGAACCCGAAAGAGTTCCCGGCGCCAGGTGATATCGGACTCATCGTCCGAGGACTCCTCGGCGCACTTCTCCCATGAAGACGAGGAGGAAGATGAAGACGCTCCCCCTCCAGTCGGGGGAGACAAGGAAAGGAAGGCTGCCCCAACTGGGGGGGCGAAGGGTCCAAGAAGAGAAGGACTCTCCTTCCGGACAGTTCCACCACCGCCGCCGAAGGCGAAGACGAGTGGCTGCCCAGGGCCAAGCCCCTGGTGAAGTCGTAAGTATTCGGATACCAGAGTAGCTCATAGCATTCCTTTGGCGCACTGCTTCTCCTAATGCTGAATCGTGATTATGCAGACCGCCCCGAGCCCGTATCGACGTATCCTCGTCGGACGGCTCCCTGGACTCGTCGGATATGGATAGCGATCCACTTCCGACCGCCACCTCCCCTTTCCCTACGGACAACGCCGAGGTGTTGCCTCAAGAGGCACCGGGTCGAGGGGAGACAGTCCCGGAGGCGCCTCAAGGCGACCTTTCGGACTCGGGGAGCAAAGGGAACAACGCCCCCGAGGGCTCCGAGTTCGTCCCTCAGCCGAACACCACGCCGGAACCTCCAGTGGTTCCAGACTCGGGCAGGTGGCCTCCTTCCAAGAGGGGCAAGACGCCTGTGTCGGTGACCTCTGTCCATCCAGAGGCACCGGACAATCTGCTGGGAGCGCTTCGCAGCGCTTCCATCGACGAGGAGCACCACACTATTATGAGTGCGGTGGTCCAAAAGGTTCAGTCCGCCAAGAGCGGACTGACTGAAGCCTGTGCCAGCCTTCTAATAGGCTTTGAGGTAAGTTTTTGAAATATGGGAAAAATATTACTGCATAGACAGTAGCCCCTGATGCTCTGTTCGGTGTTCACAAAGAAAAGTCGAACAGAGGATCAAACACTATCGCAGGAGTCTAATATAAGTATGTCTATATGCGTATGTAGGCTTCGCTGCTGGCCTCTGCCGCACTGATTGCGGAGGTCGCCACACTGAAGCAGGACCTCAAAGGGTCCACGGAAGAGCTCGACCTTGCCAAGAGGCAGCTCGAGGAGAACAAAGGTAAGTAGTACCTAGTCTATGGACAAATATGAAAGGAATGCGATTGCAAAATGACAGGATCATCATGAATTTGCCAGGGGCCACGGCCGAGGTGGCGACCCTGAAGCAAGTGCTATCCAAGGCCGAAAAGAAGCAGCCAAGGAGCGCACCGAGCGGGAAAGGCAGGAGGCTCGGGTGGGCGAGGTGCAGCAAGAGCTCCACACCCTCGTGACGAAGCACGAGGCGTTGGAGCTTGACTTGAAGATGCGAGAGTCTGAGCTTGCCGCGGCCCTCGAGAGCACAAAGAGTGCCAAGGCCGAAGCCCAAAAGGCCCTCCAGGAGATTGACGCGATGAAGAAAATAGCGGCAGGTAAGGCATTCTATATGCAAAGCAAGCATGTGAAAGTAAATTACCTATTACTTACCCGAATCTGGAGCTCTCCAGGAGCATTTGCAGATTTGCCCCACAGCGTGTCGGATGCCGCACAGTTTTACCAGGCCGATGAGGGAAGCTCAACGGAGAAGCTGTTCTAGTCTCAGTATACTGGGACCGAACACCTGATGCCTCTGAGCGACCAGCTGAAGCAACTGGTCGAGTTGCACAAGGTGGCCGAACAGGCCATGAAGGGCTTTATAGTCCGGATATGGCCTGGCGACGCCCTTCCCGGCAGCTACTTCGGCCTGGTGAGGCGGCTTGTGGATACCTGCCCATGGCTAGAAGTCATCAAGCGGTCCATCTGCATTGAAGGTGCGCGCCGGGCTTTTGCCCGTGTGAAGGTGCAATGGGCCAAGCTGGACGCCGTGAAGCTGATTAAGGAAGGGCCGACGGAGGGCAAGGAGCATCGCCACCCCAAGATGTACTATGAGGGTGTCCTGAAGGGTGCTCGTCTCATAGTGGACGAGTGTACTAAAGATATAATATTCGAGTAAACTTGCTCGTGTAATCCTGTAGTTATGAAAACTTGTTCATATGCGCTATGCAACACTTGTTTGAATTTAAAATATTACCTTATATTTGGCTATTTATCAAATCTGAGAGATGGCTAGTCATCGGCTTCTGCCCCCATGCCACGAGTGCTGGGGTGTTCGGGATAAACCTGAGCACTCTTGTTCCCATTGTTGGGTCCTTCGAGGGAGGTGCTCAGCACAACGAACAAGGCAATCGGACTATAATGCGTTATCACTCTCACTTAGCCATAGAATTCTATAATTTTAAATTTTGGCGAAGCCCCTAGTATTCGGAAGGCCGAATTCGGGGCGCGATACACGCCTTAAGCCGGAGAGGGCCGACTCCTCGCTCTAAGCGGCAGAAGTCCTTAGGGACTCGAAAACCTCTCGAACATCGACCAGTCTCTCGCCTTATCATGGCAGTCAGTTTTAGCTTTCTCTACTGAGGTGCTTAGCCCAACTGAATCGGGGCACCATCACAGTAGTTCTCCCAGTGCTACCTTAGCCGATATAGCAGAACGTAAGGTACCAAAACATGGGAGCCGGGCAAACCCAACTATTGACCAAAGATATGATTTGGAGCTGATGCATATAATGCTATAAGTTTGGGGTGCCGCACTTGTGAAAGTGTTCGGACTTCTCACACCATATTGTGGGGTACTTAAGCCCCTGGTGTACTGGTCGTACCAAAGTGTACGGTTGCAAGGTGTCATTAATGAACACATATAAAAGAAAAATGCAAAAACAGACTGAAGCTATGCATTGTTTATTCGAAACGATGCATTGAAGCAAAACAATACAAGTAGTGCGATAAGCAGAAAATGGGACTATTTGACATGTCTCTTCCAAGGGTAAGCTGCGGGATGGTAGTGAAAGCGGGTATTTTGCTCGTTATAGAGACCACCTGGGAGTTCCATGAGGCGACGTAGCTTCCGGCCCCTCTGGTCCTTGTATCGTGTGTTCGGCGATTATATTGCCGGACAGGGCTTCCAGAGAGTGAAGTCCTGGAAGAGAGAAAAAATAACAAAGTAGGGATCCCCTAGTGCGGTTGAGCCGCGTTTCGGGGCGTGCCGTAGTCGTGCCCCTCCCCTGTGTCCATGGCATTTTTAATGTGTAATTGTGTACGCGTGGCACGTGTGTCTCCATCTGGATGGGGCTGGGGTAGGGGTCGCATTGCTATGCGAGCTCAGAATGTACGAGGCGGTCTTGTTGCAGATTACTTTGGGGACGCTTGACGGTGTCCGGACGTCTGATCGCCGGACTGGAGAATTGCCTTGATAGGCTGCTTTGCACTTCTGCTGCGAGGGCCGCAGAGTGCTCCTTGGCTCGGAGAGAGCGCTCTGTGTTTCCATTGACTGTGATGACCCCCCAAGGTCCTGGTATCTTGAGCTTGAGGTATGCGTAGTGCGGCACCGCATTGAATTTTGCAAATGCGGTTCATCCGAGCAGTGCGTGATAGCCACTGCGGAACGGGACTATGTCGAAGTTTAACTCCTCCCTTCGAAATTTATCCGGGGACCCGAAGACCACTTCTAGTGTGACTGAGCCTGTGCAATGGGCCTCTACACCTAGTATTACGCCCCTAAAGGTCGTTTTTGTGGGTTTAATCCTTGAGGGATCTATGCCCATTTTGCGCACTGTGTCCTGATAAAGCAGGTTCAAGCTGCTACCGCCGTCCATAAAGACTCGAGTGAGGTGAAATCCATCAATGATTGGGTCTAGAACCAATGCAGCAAATCCTCCATGACAGATACTAGTGGAGTGGTCCCTGCGATCGAAAGTGATCGGGCAGGAGGACCATGGGTTGAACTTTGGGGCGACTGGCTCGAACGCGTATACGTCCCTTAACACACGCTTCCGCTCCCTCTTGGGGATGTGGGTTGCATATATCATGTTCACCGTCCACACTTGTGGGGGAAACCCCTTCTGTCCTCCGGTGTTCGGCGGTCGGGGCTCCTCCTCGTCGTCGCTATGTAGCCCCTTGTCTTTGTTTTCGGCATTTAACTTGCCGGCCTGCTTGAACACCCAACAATCCCTGTTGGTGTGGTTGGCTGGCTTGTCAGGGGTGCCATGTATCTGACACGAGCGATCGAGTATACGGTCCAAACTGGACGGGCCCGAAGTGCTTCTTTTGAATGGCTTTTTCTGTTGACCAGGCTTAGAGCCTCTGAATCCGGCATTAACTGTCGTATCCTCAGTATTGTCGCTGTTAATGCGGCGCTTGTACTTGTTGCGACATGACCTGCCATTGCTGTCCTTGGTATCCGAATTACCAGGGCTCTTTGACATGTTATTGCTACGAGCTAGCCAGCTGTCTTCTCCCGCACAAAAGCGGGTCATGAGTGTCGTGAGGGCTGCCATAGATTTCAGCTTTTCCTGTCCAAGGTGCCAGGCAAGCCACTCGTCGTGGATGTTATGCTTGAAAGCTGCTAGGGCCTCCGCATCCGGACAGTCAACGATTTGATTTTTCTTAGTTAGGAACCGTGTCCAGAATTGCCTGGCTGATTCCTCTGGCTGTTGAATTATGTGGCTCAAGTCATCGGCATCTGGTGGTCGCACATAGGTGCCCTGGAAGTTGTTGAGGAATGCGGCTTCCAGGTCCTCCCAACAACCTATGGATTCTGCTGGCAAGCTGTTGAGCCAATGCCGGGCTGGTCCTTTAAGCTTGAGTGGGAGGTATTTGATGGCGTGTAGATCGTCACCACGGGCCATGTGGATATGAAGGAGATAGTCCTGGATCCATACCGCGGGATCTATCGTACCATCATATGATTCGATATTCACGGGTTTGAAACCCTCTGGGATTTGATGATCCATTACTTCATCTGTGAAGCATAACAGGTGTGCAGCGCCTCTGTACTGGGCTATATCACGACGCAGCTCGAATGAGTTTTGTCTGTTGTGTTGGGCCCGACCGGATTTACTTTTGCTGTATCCGGCGTGACGGTTATCGTCTCGTGTCGTGGGGCGCCCACGCGATCCGTAGATTGATCTTGTTTGCTTTGCTTTGTCCTCCAATATATCTCGCAGGTCTAGCACGTTTCCCCGAGCCTTGGTATTTTTTGAGTGGCACCGGGGTGCGGCTTGAGTTGTGGGCCGAGAGGCCTCTCTGTCGCGGCCACGAGGTGGCCGGTCAACCGCATCATACACTGGGGACGTAGGTTTAGATGCTTCCTCCTCTAATCGGGGTAGCAACCTACGTTTTGGGTAGCTTTTGGAGGGGCGTTCGAGTTCATATTCCTCGGCCGCGAGGACTTCAGTCCATCTGTCAGCTAGCAGATCTTGATCAGCTTGAAGCTGCCGCTGCTTTTTCTTAAGGCTATTTGCCGTGGCTATAAGCCGGCGCTTGAAGCGCTCTTGTTCGACGGGATCCTCTGGCACGACAAATTCGTCATCGTCGAGGCTTGCCTCGTCTTCGGAGGGGGGCATGTAATTACCATCCTCCGCCTCTCCATCTGCCGCTCTCTCTGGAGGGCTGGCCTCTCCATCCTCGTGTCCTAGATCGTGCTGGAGGGGATTGTTGCCATCTTCGGCACTATCGGGAGTGTTATTATCTCCTGTGCCGGTATCACCACTTTTGCTTTGGCGGGACTTAGAGCGGCGTCGCTGACGTCGGCGCTTGGGTTGCTTCTTGGAGGGGTCATCCTCCCATGTCTCGTCGCCATTGCCTTCTTTGGGTGTGTCCACCATGTATATATCGTATGATGAGGTGGCCGTCCAGTGCCCTGTGGGCAGTGGTTCCTCTTCTCCTCCCGCATCGTCGTCCATACCGTCGATGTCTTCGGAGTCGAAGTCGAGCATGTCGGTTAAGTCGTCCATAGTGGCTACTCAGTGGGTGGTGGGTGGGCAGCGAATTTCTTCGTCATCCGCATCCCAATCCTGCCGGACATAGTTCGGCCAGGATCCTCCTGACAAGGAGAGAGACCTTAATGAGTTCAGTATGTTGCCAAAGGGCGAGTGCTGAAAAACATCCATGGAGGTAAACTCCATGATCGGCGCCCAATCGGATTCGCTAGGAACGGGCGCAGGCGGTTCAGAGTTCGTGGCCGGAGAAGGATCTGACAGTCTGACAACACGGCTCTCGTGCAGGGTAAGGTCAATGTTCGGCTCGATCGCCGCTGAGGGTAAGGCCTCCGTGGCGGGGTCCATCCACCCGTCCATGGACGACACAACTGGCTCCGAATTGAGGGTCGGAGCGGCTGCAGGTGCGATCTCCTGAACACTGTCTGATGGAAGAGCTAAATCGTACTCATCGTGACCGCGTGACGCACAAGGTAGAGGCTCGAATCCGTCGAAGATCAAGTCTCCGCGGATATCGGCCGTGTAGTTTAAGCTTCCAAACCTGACCTGGTGGCCAGGGGCGTAACTTTCGATCTGCTCCAGATGGCCAAGCGAGTTGGCCCGCAGTGCGAAGCCGCCGAACACAAAGATCTCTCCGGGGAGAAAAGTCTCACCCTGGACTGCATCGCTATCGATGATCGTAGGAGCCATCAAGCCTAACGGCGATGACACAGAGGAACTCTCAATGAAAGCACCAATGTCGGTGTCAAAACCGGCGGATCTCGGGTAGGGGGTCCCGAACTGTGCGTCTAGGCGGATGGTAATAGGAGGCAGGGGACACGATGTTTTACCCAAGTTCGGGCCCTCTTGATGGAGGTAAAACCCTACGTCCTGCTTGATTTATTCTTGATGATATGAGTATTACAAGAGTTGATCTACCACGAGATCGGAGAGGCTAAACCCTAGAAGATAGCCTATGGTATGATTGTCTCTTGTCCTATGGACTAAAACCCTCCGGTTTATATAGACACCGGAGAGGGTTAGGGTTACACAAGGTAGGTTACAAAGGAGGAGATATCCATATCCGTACTGCCTAGCTTGCCTTCCACGCCAAGTAGAGTCCCATCCGGACACGAGACGAAGTCTTCAATCTTGTATCTTCATAGTCCAACAGTCCGGCCAAAGGATATAGTCCGGCTGTCCGGAGACCCCCTAATCCAAGACTCCCTCAACGTTCTTTTGCATTAAGATTTCGTGCATCCAACTATAAAAGCGCATGACAACCTCGGCTTCCCTCTGCGAAGGGCCTATCTTTTATTCTTGTCTTATACTTCATGCAAAGAGTCATGATGAAATTCACCTTTCCTTTTTAAATTTTATCCTTTGGCAAGCGCAATGTGTTGGAAAGATTCTGATATATATAGCTAATTGGATGTGAGTTTTCATGAACTATTATTGTTGACATTACCCTTGAGGTAAAATGTTGGGAGGCAAAACTATAAGCCCCTATCTTTCTCTGTGTCCGATTAAAACTTCATACCCATAAAATATTGCGTGAGTGTTAGAAATTGTGAAAGACTAAATGATAGTTGAGTATGTGGACTTGTTGAAAACCTCTTATATTGACTCTTTCCTATGTTATGATAAATTGCAATTGCCTCAATGACTGAGATTAGAGTTTGTTGGTTCTTAATGAAGTTTATGATTCATACTTGAAATTGTGATTGAATTGTTAGTTTAGCATAAGAGATCATATGACAATATATATATATATATATATATATGTTGCTGTTCTAAGAATGATCATGATGCCCTCATGTCCGTATTTTATTTTATCGACACCTCTATCTCCAAACATGTGGACATATTTTTCGATTTCGGCTTTAGCTTGAGGACAAGCGAGGTCTAAGCTTGGGGGAGTTGATACGTCCATTTTGCATCATGCTTTTATATCGATATTTATTGCATTATGGGCTGTTATTACACATTATGTCACAATACTTATGCATATTCTCTCTTATTTTACAAGGTTTACATGAAGAGGGAGAATGCCGGCAGCTGGGATTCTGGGCTGGAAAAGGAGCAAATATTAGAGACGTATTTTGCACATCTCAAAGAGTCCTGAAACTTCACGGGAGCACGTTTCAGATTATATAAAAAATATTGGGCGAAAGAAGTACCTGAGGGGGCTCACACCCTGGCCATGAGGGTGGGGCGCGCGCCCTACCCCCTGGGCGCGCCCCCTGCCTCATGGCCACCCCGGTGGCCCTCCGATCCCATCTTCTTCTATATGAGGTCTTTCGTCCGAGAAAAAAATAATAAGCAAGCTTTGGGGAAGAAACTCCGCCGCCGTGAGGCGGAACCAATCTAGGGCTCCGGCAGCTGTTCTGCCAGGGAAACTTCCCTCTGGGAGGGGGAAATCATCACCATCATCATCACCAACGATCCTCTCATCGGGAGGGGGTCAATCTCCGTCAACATCTTCACCAGCACCATCTCCTCTCAAACCCTACTTCATCTCTTGTATCCAATCTTTGTATCCAAACCTCAGATTGGTACTTGTGGGTTGCTAGTAGTGTTGATTACTCCTTGTAGTTGATGCTAGTTGGTTTACTTGGTGGAAGATCATATGTTCAGATCCATTATGCATATTAATACCCCTCTTATTATGAACATGAACATTCTTTGTGAGTAGTTACATTTGTTCCTAAGGACATGGGAGAAGTCTTGCTATAAGTAGTCATATGAATTTGGTATTCGTTCGATATTTTGATGAGATGTATGTTGTCATCCCTCTATTGGTGTCATGTGAACGTTGACTACATGACACTTCACCATTGTTTGGGCCTAGAGGGAGGCATTGGGAAGTAATAAGTAGATGATGGGTTGCTAGAGTGACAAAAGCTTAAACCCTAGTTTATGCGTTGCTTCGTAAGGGGCTGATTTGGATCCATATGTTTCATGCTATGGTTAGGTTTACCTTAATACTTCTGTTGTAGTTGTGGATTCTTGCAATGGGGGTTAATCATAAGTGGGATGCTTGTCCAAGTAAGGACAGTACCCAAGCACCGGTCCACCCACATATCAAATTATCAAAGTACTGAACGCGAATCATATGAACGAGATGAAAACTAGCTTGACGATAATTCCCATGTGTCCTCGGGAGCGCTTTCCTTCATATAAGAGTTTGTCCAGGCTTGTCCTTTGCTAAAAAAAGGATTGGGCCATCTTGTTGCACCTTATTTACTTTTATTACTTGCTACTCATTACAAATTACCTTATCACAAAACTATCTGTTACCGATAATTTCAGTGCTTGCAGAGAATACCTTACTGGAAACTACTTATCATTTCCTTCTGCTCCTCTTGGGTTCGACACTCTTACTTATCAAAAAGCTACGATAGATCCCATACACTTGTGGGTCATCATCGGGGCATGTGGGATGTGGAAGGAGGAGGAGGAGGATGAGGGTTGGGTGCGGATTACCTGCCTGGGTAGACAAGGCCGAGCAGCATGAAGGAGGGTCGCCGGTGAGGAGGCGGCAGCGCTGCAAGCAAGGAGTGAAGGTTTCAACTTTGAAAGGAAGGCGGAAAGGGGGAAATCTGGCTTTTGGTAAGGGGGAGGGTGCGGGGAGGTAGATATTTTCGCGGAAGCCGAAAATTTGGAATCGCTTCAGCCAAAAAACTGGCGCGCAAACTGTCATCAGACACGGTCCCTTGCTCAGACACGGTCCGAAGATATTTTGTGCTGCATCTCACATGGTTGGTTATAATAAACTGTGTGGGAGCTATTTGATTTTTCGTCTTGATTTGAATTACATAATGGGGTCACAGCGGCGATGGACGGTGTTTGAATTGCTAGACCTTTTATCTGTAGTGATCATAAAAGAATTGGAATTATTTAGGGTTCTTTTGGACATTTTTATGCATTAAGTGAGTTTTCAATGCATTTATGTGCACATTTGAAATTTGAACTACATGCACATGCTCCAGTGCATTTAAATTGGTCGAAAAATCAAATCTTTGTCCTTGGGTGCATGCTTAGGTCCCATGCAAGAAATGGAAATGAATTTCAAACACCATGGCACCATTGATAGCCGGCAAAACATTGATGTGCTTGGTTTTTAAATTCTAGTAAATCCAAAATTCGTCTGAAATTCATGAAACTTGGCATGCTATCATGGAGCGGCCTCAACATGCTGTGGTAAAATTTTTGTCCCATTTGAGGCAGGTTTGGGTATATGCTTCTCACAAACCGGTGCTTCTCAACAAGCATGCTGGTTTTCTGTAGGGAACGTCCCACCATTGGGGACGAAACGATATCCATTGCCTCTTATTCCTTTCAAAAAAAATTCTCGTGTCAACATAGAACAACAAGAGTGTTGTGTGAATTTTTGTGATTTTTCAGGGTTCATTTGGACATTTTTATGCATTAAGTGAGTTTTCAATGCATTTGTGTGCATAATTAAAATTTGAAGTACATGCACATGCTCCAGTGCATATAAATTCGTCGAAAAATCAAATCTTTTTCCTTGGGTGCATGCTTAGGTCCCATGCAAGAAATAGGAATGAATTTCAAACACCATGGCACCATTGATAGCCGGCAAAACATTGAGATGTCTGGTTTTTAAATTCTAGTAAATCCAAAACTCGTCTGAAATTCATGAAACTCTGCATGCTATCGTGGAGCAGCCTCAACATGTCGTGGTAAAAAATTTGTCCCATTTGGATAGGTTTGGGTATATGCTTCTCACAAACCAGAGCTTCTCACAACAAGCATGATGGTTTTCAGTAGGGAACGTCCCACCTTTGGGGACGAAACGATATCCATTGCCTCTTATTGCTTTCAATTTTTTTCTCGTGTCAACATAGAACAACAGGAGTGTTGTGTGATTTTTCAGGGTTCCTTTGGACAATTTATGCATTAACTGAGTTTTCCATGCATTTATGTGCATAATTCATATTTGAACTACATGCGCATGCTCTGGTGCATATAAATTGGTTGAAAAATCAAAATTTTGTCCTTGGGTGCATGCTTAGGTCCCATGCAAGAAATGGGAATGAATTTCAAACACTTGGGCATCGTTGATTGTCGGCAAAACATTGAGATGCCTAGTTTTTAAATTCTAGTAAATCCAAAACTCGTCTGAAATTCATGAAACTTGGCATGCTATCATGGAGCGGCACCCGACATGCCGTGGTAAATTTTTTGTCCCATTTGGGGCAGGTTTGGGTATATGCTTCTCACAAACCGGAGCTTCTCACAACAAGCATGATGGTTTTCGGTAGGGAACGCCCCACCTTTGGGGACGAAACGATATCCATTACCTCTTATTGCTTTCAATTTTTTTTCTCGTGTCAACATAGAACAATAGGAGTGTTGTGTGAATTTTTGTGATTTTTCGGGGTTCGTTTGGACATTTTTATGCATTAACTGAGTTTTCAATGCATTTATGTGCATAATTCAAATTTGAACTACATGCGCATGCTCTGGTGCATATAAATTGGTTGAAAAATCAAATCTGTGTCCTTGGGTGCATGCTTAGGTCCCATGCAGGAAATGGGAATGAATTTCAAACACCAGGGCACCGTTGATTGCTGGCAAAACATTGAGATGCCTGGTTTTTAAATTCTAGTAAATCCAGAACTCGTCTGAAATTCATGAAACTTGGCATGCTATCATGGAGCGGCACCCGACATGCCGTGGTAAATTTGTTGTCCCATTAGGGGCAGGTTTGGGTATATGCTTCTCACAAACCGGAGCTTCTCACAACAAGCACGATGGTTTTCGGTAGGGAACGCCCCATCTTTGGGGACGAAACGATATCCATTGCCTCTTATTGCTTTGATTTTTTTTTCTCATGTCAACATAGAACAACAAGAGTGTTCTGTGAATTTTTGTGATTTTTCGGGGTTCATTTGGACATTTTTATGCATTAACTAAGTTTTCAATGCATTTATGTGCATAATTCAAATTTGAACTACATGCGCATGCTCTAGTGCATATAAATTGGTTGAAAAATCAAATATGTGTCCTTGGGTGCATGCTTAGGTCCCATGCAAGAAATGGGAATGAATTTCAAACACCAGGGCACCGTTGATTGTCGGCAAAACATTGAGATGCCTGATTTTTTAATTCTAGTTAATCCAAAACTCGTCTGAAATTCATGAAACTTGGCATGCTATCATGGAGCTGTTGGGGAACGCGGTAATTTCAAAAAAAATCCTACGCACACGCAAGATCTATCATGCTGATGCATAGAAACGAGAGGGGAAGAGTGTTGCCCATGTACCGTCGTAGACTGTAAGTGGAAGCATTATGACAACGCGGTTGATATAGTCGTACGTCTTCCTGATCTTACCGATCCTAGTACCGAAAGTAGGGCACCTCCGCGATCTGCACACGTTCGGCTCAGTGACGTTCCATGAACTCTCGATCTAGTTGAGTGTCGAGGGAGAGCTTCGTTAGCAGGACGGGGTGATGATGAAGCTACCGGCACATGGCTTCTCCTAAGCACTATGATGATATGACCGAGGTGGATTATGGTGGAGGGGGGCACCGCACACGGCTAAGAGATCAATGATCAACTCTTGTGTTCTAGGGTGCCCCCTGCCCCCGTATATAAAGGAGCAAGGGGGGAGGCCGGCCCTTGGGGCGCACCAGGAGAGGAGGAGTCCTCCTCCTAGTAGGAGTAGGACTCCCCTTTTCCTAGTCCTGCTAGGAGGGGGAAAGGAAGGAGGATAGGGAGAAGGAAAGGGGGGCGCCGCCCCCTTCCCTAGTCCAATTCGGACCAGAGGGGGAGGGGGGCGCGGCCTGCCCTGGCCGGCCCTCTCTCTCTCCACTGAGGCCCATGTGGCCCATTAGTTCCCCATGGGGGTTCCGGTAACCCTCCGGCACTCCGATATTCTCCGAAATCACCCGGAACACTTTCGGTGTCCGAGTATATCCGTCCAATATATCAATCTTTATGTCTCGATCATTTAGAGACTCCTCGTCATGTCTGTGATCATATCCTGGACTCCAAACTACCTTCGGTACATCAAAACACATAAACTCATAATACCGATCGTCACCGAACGTTAAGCGTGCGGACCCTACGGGTTCGAGAACTATGTAGACATGACCGAGACTCATCTCCGGTCAATAACCAATAGCAGAGCCTGGATGCTCATATTGGTTCCTACATATTCTACGAAGATCTTCATCGGTCAAACTGCACAACAACATACGTTGTTCCCTTTTTCATCGGTATGTTACTTGCCCGAGATTCGACCGTCAGTATCTCAATACCTATTTCAATCTCGTTACCGGCAAGTCTCTTTACTCGTTCTGTAATGCATCATCCCGCAACTAACTCAATAGTCACATTGCTTGCAAGGCTTACAGTGATGTTCATTACCGAGAGGGCCCAGAGATACCTCTCCGATACACGGAGTGACAAATCCTAATCTTGATCTATGCCAACTCAACAAACACCATCGAAGACACCTGTAGAGCATCCTTATAGTCACCCAGTTACGTTGTGACGTTTGATAGCACACTAAGTGTTCCTCTGGTATTCGGGAGTTGCATGATATCATAGTCATAGGACCATGTATAAGTTATGGAGAAAGCAATAGCAGTAAACTAAATAATCATCTTGCTAAGCTGACAGATGGGTCAAGTCAATCACATCATTCTCTAATGATGTGATCCCGTTAATCAAATGACAACTCATGTCTATGGTTAGGAAACATAACCATCATTGATTCAACGAACTAGTCAAGTAGAGGCATACTAGTGACACTCTGTTTGTCTATGTATTCACACGTGTACTAAGTTTCCGGTTAATACAATTCTAGCATGAATAATAAACATTTATCATGATATAAGGAAATATAAAAAACTTTATTATTGCCTCTAGGTCATATTTCCTTCAGTCTCCCACTTGCACTAGAGTCAATAATCTAGACTACATTGTAACGATTCTAACACCCATGGAGTCTTGGTGCTGATCATGTTTTGCTCGTGAGAGAGGCTTAGTCAACGGGTCTGCAACATTCAGATCCGTATGTATCTTGCAAATCTCTATGTCTCCCTCCTTGACTTGATCGCGGATGGAATTGAAGCGTCTCTTGATGTGCTTGGTTCTCTTGTGAAATATGGATTCCTTTGCCAAGGCAATTGCACCAGTATTGTCACAAAATATTTTCATTGGACTCGATGCACTAGGTATGACACCTAGATCGGATATGAACTCCTTCATCCAGACTCTTTCATTTGCTGCTTCCAAAGAAGCTATGTACTCCGCTTCACATGTAGATCCCGCCATGACGCTCTGCTTGGAACTGCACCAACTGACAGCTCCACCATTTAATAAAAATACGTATCCGGTTTGTGACTTAGAGTCATCCGGATCAGTGTCAAAGCTTGCATCGTCGTAACTGTTTATGACGAGCTCTTTGTCACCTCCATAAACGATAAACATATCCTTAGTCCTTTTCAGGTATTTTAGGATGTTCTTGACCGCTGTCCAGTGATCCACTCCTGGATTACTTTGGTACCTCCCTATTAAACTAATAGCAAGGCACACATCAGGTCTAGTACACAGCATTGCATACATGATAGAACCTATGGCTGAAGCATAGGGAATGACTTTCATTTTCTCTCTATCTTCTGCAGTGGTCGGGCATTGAGTCTGACTTAGCTTCACACCTTGTAACACAGGCAAGAACCCTTTCTTTGCTTGATCCATTTTGAACTTCTTCAAAACTTTATCAAGGTATGTTCTTTGTGAAAGTCCGATTAAGCGTCTTGATCTATCTCTATAGATCTTGATGCCCAACATATAAGCAGCTTCACCGAGGTCTTTCATTGAAAAATTGTTATTCAAGTATCCATTTATGCTATTCAGAAATTCAGTATCATTTCCGATCAACAATATGTCATCTACATATAATATCAGACATGCTACAGAGCTCCCACTCACTTTCTTGTAAATACAGGCTTCTCCAAAAGTCTGTATAAAACCATATGCTTTGATCACACTATCAAAGCGTATATTCCTACTTCGAGCGGCTTGCACCAGTCCATAAATGGATCGCCGGAGCTTTCACACTTTGTTAGCACCTTTTGGATCGACAAAACCTTCTAGTTGCATCATATACAACTCTTCTTTAAGATATCCATTAAGGAATGCAGTTTTGACATCCATTTGCTAAACTTCATAATCATAAAATGCGGCAATTGCTAACATGATTCAGACGGACTTAAGCATCGCGACGGGTGAGAATGTCTCATCATAGTCAACTCCTTGAACTTGTCGAAAACCTTTTGCAACAAGTTGAGCTTTGTATACAGTAACTTTACCGTCAGCGTCAGTCTTCTTCTTGAAGATCCATTTATTCTCTATGGCCTACCGATCAGCGGGCAAGTCAACCAAGGTCCACACTTTGTTCTCATACATGGATCCCATCTCAGATTTCATGGCCTCAAGCCATTTGCGGAATTTGGGCTCATCATCGCTTTGTCATAGTTCATAGGTTCATCATGGTCATGTAACATGACCTCCAGAATAGGATTGCCATACCACTCTGGTGCGGATCTTAATCTGGTTGACCTACGAGGTTCAGTAGTAACTTGATCAGAAGTTTCATGATCATCATCATTAGCTTCCTCACTTACTGGTGTAGGAATCACTGGAACTGATTTTAGTGATGAACTACTTTCCAATAAGGGAGCAGGTACAATTACCTCATCAAGTTCTACTTTCCTCCCACTCACTTCTTTCGAGAGAAACTCCTTCTCTAGAAAGGGTCCATTCTTAGCAACAAATATCTTGCCTTTGGATATGTGATTGAAGGTGTACCCAACAATCTCCTTTGGGTATCCTATGAAGACACATTTCTTTGATTTGGGCTCCAGCTTATCAGGTTGAAGCTTTTTCACATAAGCATCACAGCCCCAAACTTTAAGAAACGACAACTTGGGTTTCTTGCCAAACCATAGCTCATAAGGTGTCATTTCAACGATTTTAGATGGTGCCCTATTTAACGTGAATGCAACTGTCTCTAAAGCATAACCCCAAAACGATAGCAGTAAATCAGTGAGCGACATCATAGATCGCACCATATCTAGTAAAGTACGATTATGACGTTCGGACACACCATTACACTGTGGTGTTCCGGGTGGCGTGACTTGCGAAACTATTCCACATTATTTCAAATGAAGACCAAACTCGTAACTCAAATATTCTCCTCCACGATCAGATTGTAGAAACTTTATTTTCTTGTTATGATGATTTTCTACTTCACTCTGAAATTCTTTGAACTTTTCAAATGTTTCAGACTTATGTTTCATTAAGTAGATATACCCACATCTGCTCAAATCATGTGTGAAGGTGAGAAAATAACGATATCCGCCGCGAGCCTCAATGTTCATTTGACCACATACATCAATATGTATGATTTCCAATAACTGTGTTGCTCGCTCCATTGTTCCGAAGAACGGAGTTTTAGTCATCTTGCCCATGAGGCATGGTTCGCAAGTACCAAGTGATTCATAATCAAGTGATTCCAGAAGTCCATCAGAATGGAGTTTTTTCATGCGCTTTACACCAATATGACCCAAACGGCAGTGCCACAAGTAAGCTGCACTATCATTATCAACTCTGCGTCTTTTGGCTTCAATACTATGAACATGTGTATCACTACTATCAAGATTTAGTAAAAATAGACCACTCAACAAGGGTGCATGACCATAAAAGATATTACTCATATAAATAAAACAACCATTATTCTCTGATTTAAATGAATAACCGTCTCGCATTAAACAACATCTAGATATAATGTTCATGCTCAACACTGGCACCAAATAACAATTATTTAGGTCTAAAACTAATCCGGAAGGTAGATGTAGAGGTAGCGTGCTGACGGCGATCACATCGACTTTGGAACCATTTCCCACGCACATCGTCACCTCTTCCTTAGCCAATCTTCGCTTAATCCGTAGCCCCTGTTTCGAGTTGCAAATATTAGCAACAGAATCAGTATCAAATACCCAGGCGCTACAGCGAGCATTAGTAAGGTACACATCAATAACATGTATATCAAATATACCTTTCACTTTGCCATCCTTCTTCTTCGCCAAATACTTGGGGCAACTCTGCTTTCAGCGACCAGTTCGTTTGTAGTAGAAGCACTTAGTTTCAGGCTTAGGTCCAGACTTGGGTTTCTTCACTTGAGCAGCAACTAGCTTGCTGTTCTTCTTGAAGTTCCCCTTCTTCCCTTTACCCTTTTTCTTGAAACTAGTGGTCTTGTTGACCATCAACACTTGATGCTCCTTCTTGATTTGCACCTCTGCAGCCTTTAGCATTGCGAAGAGCTCGGGAATAGTCTTATCCATACCTTGCATATTATAGTTCATCACGAAGCTCTTGTAGCTTGGTGGCAGTGATTGAAGAACTCTATCAATGACACTATCATCAGGAAGATTAACTCCCAGTTGAGTCAAGTGATTGTGGTACCCAGACATTATGAGTATATCTTCACTGGAAGAACTATTCTCCTCCATTTTGCAGCTGTAGAACTTATTGGAGACTTCATATCTCTCAATCCGGGCATTTGATTGAAATATTAACTTCAACTCCTGGAACATCTCATATGCTCCATGATGTTAAAAACATCGTTGAAGTCCAGGTTCTAAGCCGTAAAGCATGGCACACTGAACTATCGAGTAGTCATCAGCTTTGCTCTGCCAGGTGTTCACAACATCTGGCGTTGCTCCTGCAGTGGGTTTGTCACCTAGCGGTGCTTCCATGACGTAATTCTTCTGTGCAACAATGAGGATAATCCTCAAGTTACGGACCCAGTCCGTGTAGTTGCTACCATCATCTTTCAACTTAGCTTTCTCTAGGAACGCATTAAAATTCAACGAAACAACAGCACGGGCCATCTATCTACAACAACATAGACATGCAAAATACTATCAAGTACTAAGTTCATGATAAATTAAAGTTCAATTAATCAAATTACTTTAGAACTCCCACTTAGATAGACATCTCTCTAATCATCTAAGTTATCACGTGATCCATATCAACTAAACCATGTCCGATCATCACGTGAGGTGGAGTAGTTTTCAATGGTGAACATCACTATGTTGATAATATCTACTATATGATTCACGCTCAACCTTTCGGTCTCAGTGTTTCGAGGCCATATCTGCATATGCTAGGCTCGTCAAGTTTAACTCGAGTATTCTGCGTGTGCAAAATTGGCTTGCACCCGTTATATGTGAACGTAGAGCTTATCACACCCGATCATCACGTGGTGTCTCGGCACGATGAACTGTAGCAACGGTGCATACTTAGGGAGAACACTTGTACCTTGAAATTTAGTGAGAGATCATCTTATAATGCTACCACCAAACTAAGCAAAATAAGATGCATAAAGGATAAACATCACATGAAATCAATATAAGTGACATGATATGGCCATCATCATCTTGTGCCTTTGATCTCCATCTCCAAAGCATCGTCATGATCACCATCGTCACCGGCTTGACACCTTGATCTCCATCAAAGCATCATTGTTGTCTCGGCAACTATTGCTTCTACGACTATCGCTTCCGCTTAGTGATAAAGTAAAGCAATTACATGGTGATTGCATTTCGTACAATAAAGCGACAACCATATGGCTCCTGCCAATTGCTGATAACTGTGTTACAAAACATGATCATCTCGTACAATAAAATATAGCATCATGTCTTGACCATATCACATCACAACATGCCCTGCAAAAACAAGTTAGACGTCATCTACTTTGTTGTTGCAAGTTTTACGTGGCTGCTACGGGCTGAGCAAGAACCGTTCTTACCTACGCATCAAAAACCACAACGTGGTTTTGATCTTCAGAAAGAACCATGTTCATTGAATCCGATTCAACTAAAGTTGGAGAAACTGACACCCACCAGCCACCTGTGTGCGAAGCACGTCGGTAGAACCAGTCTCGCGTAAGCGTACGCGTAATGTCGGTCTAAGCCGCTTCATCTAACAATACCGCTGAATCAAGAATCAACTAGTGATGGCAAGCAATATGTATATACCCACGCCCACAACTCTTTTGTGTTCTACTCATGCATATAACATCTACACAAAGACCTGGCTCGGATGCCATTGTTGGGGAATGCAGTAATTTCAAAAAAAAATCCTACGCACACGCAAGATCTATCATGGTGATGCATAACAACGAGAGGGGAAGAGTGTTGTCCACGTACCCTCATAGACCGTAAGTGGAAGCATTATGACAACACGGTTGATGTAGTCGTATGTCTTCACGATCCGACCGATCCTAGTACCGAAAGTACGGCACCTCCGCGATCTGCACACGTTCAGCTCGGCGACGTCCCACAAACTCTCGATCTAGCTGAGTATCGAGGGAGAGCTTTGTCAGCACGACGACGTGATGACGGTGATGATGAAGCAACTGGCGAGGGCTTCGCCTAAGCACTACGACGATATGACCGAGGTGGATATGGTGGAGGAGCACCGCACACGGCTAAGAGATCAATGATCAACTTGTGTGTTCTAGGGGGCCCCCTGCCCCCGTATATAAAGGAGCAAGGGGGGAGGCCGGCCGGCCCTTGGGGCACGCCAGGAGAGGAGTCCTCCTCCTAGTAGGAGTAGGACTCCTCTTTTCCTAGTCCTACTAGGAGGGGGAAAGGAAGAAGGAGAGGGAGAAGGAAAGGGGGCGCCCCCCCTTCCCAAGTCCAATTCGGACCAGAGGGGGAGGGGCGCGCGGCCTGCCCTGGCCGGCCCTCTCTCTCTCTCTCTCCACTAAGGCCCATGTGGCCCATTAGCTCCCCCCCGGGGGGGGGGGGTCCGGTAACCCTCCGACACTCTGGTTTTCTCCGAAATCACCCGGAACATTTCCGGTGTCCGAATATAGCCGTCCAATATATCAATCTTTATGTCTCGACCATTTTGAGACTCCTCGGCATGTCCGTGATCATATCCTGGACTCCAAACTACCATCGGTACATCAAAACACATAAACTCATAATACCGATCGCCACTGAACGTTAAGCGTGCGGACCTAAGGGTTCGAGAACTACGTAAACATGACCGAGACTCATCTCTGGTCAATAACCAATAGCGGAACCTGGATGCTCATATTGGTTCCTACATATTCTATGGATATATTCATCGGTCAAACCGCACAACAACATACATTGTTCCCTTTGTCATCGGTATGTTACTTGTCCAAGATTCAATCGTAGGTGTCTCAATACCTAGTTCAATCTCGTTACCTGCAAGTCTCTTTACTCGTTCTGTAATGCATCATGCCGCAACTAACTCATTAGTCACATTGCTTGCAAGGCTTATAGTGATGTGCATTAACGAGAGGGCCCAGAGATACCTCTCTGATACACGGAGTGACAAATCCTAATCTCGATCTATGACAACTCAACAAACACCATAGAAGACACCTGTAGAGCATCTTTATAGTCACCCAGTTACGTTGTGACATTTGATAGCACAATAAGTGTTCCTCCGGTATTTAGGAGTTGCATGATCTCATAGTCATAGGAACATGTATAAGTTATGGAGAAAGCAATAGCAGTAAATTAAACAATCATGGTGCTAAGCTAACGGATGGGTCAAGTCAATCATATCATTCTGTAATGATGCGATCCCGTTAATCAATTGACAACTCATGTCTATGGTTAGGAAACATAACCATCATTGATTCAACGAACTAGTCATGTAGAGGCATACTAGTGACACTCTGTTTGTCTATGTATTCACACACGTACTAAGTTTCCGGTTAATACATTCTAGCATGAATAATAAACATTTATCATGATATAAGGAAATATAAATTACAACTTTATTATTGCCTCTAGGGCATATTTCCTTCAGAAGCGGCACCCGACATGCCGTGGTAAATTTTTTGTCCCATTTGGGCCAAGTTTGGGTATATGCTTCACACAAACCGGAGCTTCTTGATACGTCTCCGTCGTATCTACTTTTCCAAAAACTTTTGCCCTTGTTTTGGACTCTAACTTGCATGATTTGAATGGAACTAACCCGGACTGACGTTGTTTTCAGCAGAATTTCTATGGTGTTATTTATGTGCAGAAACAAAAGTTCTCGGAATGACCTAAAACTTCATGGAACATCTTTTCAGAAATAATAAAAAATCCTTGCAAAAGATGAACACCAGGGGGCCCACCACCTGTCCACGAGGGTGGGGGGCGCGCCCCCTACCTCGTGGGGCCCCTGGAGCTCCTCCGACCTCAACCCCAACTCTATATTTTTGGTTTCGGAGAGAAAAAAATCAGAGAGAAGTATTCATCGCGTTTTACGATACGGAGCCGCCGCCAAGCCCTAAAACCTCTCAGGAGGGCTGATCTGGAGTCCGTTTGGGGCTCCCGAGAGGGGAATCCATCGCCATCATCATCATCATCAACTTTCCTCCATCACCAATTTCATGATGCTCACCACCATGCATGAGTAAGTTCATCGTAGGCTTGCTGGACGGTGATGGGTTGGATGAGATTTATCATGTAATCGAGTTAGTTTTGTTAGCGTTTGATCCCTAGTATCCACTATGTTCTGAGATTGATGTTGCTATGACTTTGCTATGCTTAATGCTTGTCACTACGGCCCGAGTGCCATGATTTCAGATCTGAACCTATTATGTTTTCATCAATATATGAGAGTTCTTGATCCTATCTTGCAAGTCTATAGTCACCTATTATGAGTTATGATCCGTTAACCCCGAAGTGACAATAATCGGGATACTTACCGGTGATGACCATAGTTTGAGGAGTTCATGTATTCACTATGTGCTAATGCTTTGTTCCGGTACTCTATTAAAAGGAGGCCTTAATATCCCTTAGTTTCCATTAGGACCCCGCTGCCACGGGAGGGTAGGACAAAAGATGTCATGCAAGTTCTTTTCCATAAGCACGTATGACTATATTCCGAATACATGCCTACATTACATTGATGAATTGGAGCTAGTTCTGTGTCACCCTATGTTATGATTGTTACATGATGAACCACATCCAGCATAATTCTCCATCACCGATCCATTGCCTACGAGTTTTCCATATATTTTTCTTAGCTTATTTACTTTTCCGTTGCTATTGCTATCATCACTACAAAATACCAAAAACACTACTTTTGTTACTGTTACCTTTTGCTACCGTTACCACTACTATCATATTACTTTGCTACTAAATACTTTGCTGCAGATATTAAGTTTCCAGGTGTGGTTGAATTGACAACTCAGCTGCTAATACTTGAGAATATTCTTTGGCTCCCCTTGTGTCGAATCAATAAATTTGGGTTGAATACTCTACCCTCGAAAACTGTTGCGATCCCCTATACTTGTGGGTTATCAAGACTATTTTCTGGTGCCGTTGCCGAGGAGCATAGCTCTATTCTTTGAGTCACTTGGGATTTATATCCACTTATCATTATGAAGAACTTGAGAGATCCAAAAACCAAGATTTATCCCTCAACTACGAGGGGAGGTAAGGAACTGCCATCCAGCTCTGCACTTGATTCACCTTGTGTTTTGGGTAAGCTTGCAACACCTAAACCTGCCTCTGCTATTCATTTTGATATGTCGCATGTTATTGATGATGCCACTTCTGCTATGCATGATATTTATGATGAAACTACTTCTATGCTTGATACTACTGTGCCACTTGGTGAATTTCTTGATGAATAACTTGCTAGGGTTAGAGAGAGTGAAAATATTGAATCTGATAATACTAATGAAGTGATGATGAAGACTCACTTGTTATTCCTGAGGGTTATGTCTTTGAAAAATAAGTTGCTCTAGCTATTTTAGCTTGCAAAGATAGATACGAACTTAAGAGGTTATTAGCTAAATGGAATAGGCAATCTCTAAATGCTAGGTTGAAACCTGACCCTGCTTTTGCTACTTCACCTATCTGTGTTACCGATAAGGATTATGAATTCTCTGTTGAACCTGATATAATTACTTTGGTTGAATCTGATCCTTTTCATGGCTATGAATCTGAAACTGTTGTGGCACATCTTACTAAATTAAATGATATAGCTACCCTGTTCACTGATGATGAGAGAACTCGTTACTTTTATATCCTTAAAATATTTCTGTTCTCATTAAAGGGTGATGCTAAGATATGGTTTAATTCTCTTGATCCTGGTTGTGTGCGTAGTCCACAGGATATGATTTATTACTTCTCTGCTAAATATTTCCCTGCTCATAAGAAACAAGCTGCTTTAAGGGATATATATAATTTTGTGCAAATTGAAGAAGAGAGTCTCCCACAAGCTTGGGGGAGGCTTCTCAAGTTACTTAATTCTTTGCCTGATCGTCCTCTTAAGAAAAATGAAATACTTGATATCTTTTATAATAGACTAACCGATGCCTCCAGAGATTACCTGGATAGTTGTGCTGGTTCTGTTTTCAGGAAAAGAACACCAGGTGAAACTGAAATTCTATTGAATAATATGTTGACAAATGAAAACAATTGGACACCTCCTGAGCCAGTTCCTGAGCCTATTCCTAAACCAACTCCGAAGAAGGGAGGTATTCTATTTCTCAGTCCTAAAGATATGCAAGAGGCAAAGAAATCTATGAAAGAAAAAGGTATTAAAGCTGAAGATGTTAAGAATTTACCTCCTATTGAAGAAATACACGGTCTTAATTTACCGCCTGATGAAGAAACATATGATCTTAATCCATTACCTATTGAAGAAACTCATGGTCTTGATAACCCGACACAGGTAGTAAAGGTAAATTTTCTCTATAGATATGATAAAGCTGAAATCCCATTTACTAAATTTGCTAGCCCATGCTTAGATGAGTTAGATAAATTTATGGCTAAGCAAGAAGATTTTAATGCTTATTTTGGTAGACAATTGAAATACAATTCAAATATGCTTGAACACTTGGGTGATTATATGGCTAATGTCAAAGGTGAACTTAAACTTATTAGTAAACATGCTTCTACAGTTACCACTCAAGTAGAACAAGTACTTAAAGCTCAAAATGATTTGCTCAATGAATTGAATAGTAAGAATAATGATAATGCTGTTAGAGTTATGACTAGAGGTGGTAAAATGACTCAGGAACCTTTGTATCCTGAAGGCCACCCTAAGAGAATTGAGCAAGATTCTCAGAGAAATAATGTAGATTCACCTAGTCCTTCTAATAGGAAGAAAAAGAAAAATGATAGGACTTTGCATGCTTCTAGTAAACCTATCAGTGAAACACCTGAGAATCCAAATTATATTTCTATCTCTGATGCTGAAACACAATCTGGTAATGAACCTGAAACTAGTGATAATGTTAATGATAATGTTCATGTTGATACTCAACCTAGCAATGATAATGATATAGAAATTGAACCTGCTGTTGATCTTGATAACCCACAATCAAAGAATCAATGTTATGATAAGAAAGACTTTGTTGCTAGGAAACATGGTAAGGAAAGAGAGCCTTGGGTTCAGAAACCCATGCCTTTTCCTCCCAAACCATCCAAGAAAAAGGATGATGACGATTTTGAGCGCTTTGCTGAAATGATTAGACCTATCTTTTTGCATATGCGATTAACTGATATGCTCAAAATGAATCCTTATGCTAAGTATATGAAAGATATTGTTACAAATAAAAGAAATATACCGGAAGCTGAAATTTCCACCATGCTTGCTAATTATACTTTTAAGGGTGGAATTCCAAAGAAACTTGGAGATCCACGTGTACCCACTATACCATGCTCCATTAAAAGAAACTATGTTAAAACTGCTTTATGTGATCTTGGAGCCGGTGTTAGTGTTATGCCTCTCTCTTTATATCGTAGACTTGATTTGAATAAGTTGACACCTACTGAAATATCTTTGCAAATGGCCGATAAATCAACTGCTATACCTGTCGGTATTTGTGAGGATGTGCCTGTTGTGGTTGCAAACGTTACTATCTTAACGGACTTTGTTATTCTTGATATTCCCGAGGACGATAGTATGTATATTATTCTTGGAAGACCCTTTTTGAATACTGCAGGGGCTGTTATTGATTGCACTAAAGGCAATGTCACTTTTCATGTTAATGGTAATGAGCATACGATACACTTTTCGAGGAAACAACCTCAAGTTCCAAGTATCAACTCTATTGGAAAAATTCCATCGATTATATTTGGAGGTTTTGAATTTCCTCTTCCTACTGTCAAGAAGAAATATGATATTCTTATTATTGGGGATGTGCATATCCCCGTTGAGGTAACATAGTGTTATTCAAAATTTCTCCGGTTCCATGTTATTCGGAATGAGTTCGTTAACAAGACTTGATCAACCTTGTTAGTGGATTCCTTTTGATGAGCACAAGATGGATGAAACTAGAAGGCACAACCTTCTCTATCCCATTTTTACTTTCTGTTATTTATATTAAATAAAATAAAAATACTATTTTTCTGTCTATTATCTGATTTATCCGTGCAATATAAAAATACCTCAAAAATTTAAGTTCTCCGAATGCCCTAAAATTTAAATATGATTTTTCTGGAATATTTGAGAATATTTGACACTGAGAACACAGCAGGAGGAGCTGGCACCTGGCCACAAGGGTCAGGGGCGCGCCCTACCCCCCTGGGCGGGCCCCCCTGCCTCGTGGGCCCACGGTGGCCCTCCTCCACTTATCCTTTCACCCACACACTCCTTCTTCCTCCCACAAACACGAATATCCAGCTCAAACCCAAGTCCAAGCTCGTTTTGCAGCCATTTTCGATCTCCTTGCTCAAATCACCTCTCACAAAACTGCTTGGGGAGATTGTTCCTTGGTATGTGATTCCTCCATTGGTCCAATTAGTTTTTGTTCTAGTGCTTTATTCATTGCAAATTTGTGCTGCCTAGGTGACCATGTTCTTGAGCTTGCATGTCTAATTTATATGGTTCCAAGTAGTTTTGATGCATGATATAGGCTCTAGGCACTTGTATGAGTATTTGCTATCAATATTATTGAGTTTGGTTCACTTTTATTTTGAAGTTACTAAAAATGTCAGAAATTTTTCAGAGGAAGAAATATGCTTAGGAAAATGTTCCAAGGTGGTTATTCAAGGAAGCAAGGACCCAGGCTTGCAATGTGTGATGCTGATGAAGAACCACCAAGAGACGCTCCAGTGCGTCCTTGTGAATGGCCTTCTGAGAACTTTATGGATCGAGCGGGAATTCATGAAGAATTTAATGCATATTTGCATAACGCGGATCTTGTGAGCTTCGAGGAAGAGAAGTGCAGCCAGTATCACTATCTCACTAGTTCCTTTGTGAGGAGGTTTGAATTTTCATCTTCACATAATTCTCCAACTGTCCTGTTTGATCTTTATGAAAATTCTTATACTATGGACTTAGAGGATTTTACCACTGCTTGCAAACTTCCACAATGGGGTAGTATTAGGGAACCTCGCAAATCTGAATTTAGAGATTTTCTTGCTAGTATAACTGTGGGGGAATCCAGAGATATAACACAAGCTACCGTAGGGAGCATTCATTTTCCTGCTATAAATTATTTTGTTCTTGAAAGTGCAACTATCCCCAGGTGGTTTTGGTAATTCCTAACAACATATAGCTCATTGAGCTAATGCTATTTCAAGATTAATATCTGAGGAAATCTCAATGATTGGCATGACATGGATGAGAAAAGTGGACCCCTCAAAATGCTAAGGACAAAAGGATTGGCTCAAGCTGAAAGCTCAAGACTCTACATTTTCTATTTTAGTGATCCAAGATCACATTGAGTCTATAGGAAAAGCCAATACTATCAAGGAGTGATGAGGTGTTGCTTAATGAGGCTCTTGCTCAAAATGCTTAGTGATACGCTCCGAAGCCCTCAACTACTTTCTCACATCCACATAAGACCTAAACCAAAAGTCAAACTCGGCCCCACCGATTCTTTCTATCCGGCGCCACCGGGTTCAGATGTCATACCACTACCACAAACCCTAGGCAAATCGGTCTTACTGATAGGGATCTCGGTCTCACCGAGATGGGATTGTAATCTCTCTATTTCCCTTCGTAATGTTTCGGTCCCACCGAGATTGCAATGTAAACTCTCTGTTTCCCTTTTGTAACATTTCGGTCTCACCGAAATGAGCGAATCGGTCCCACCGAGTTTACCTGACCAACTCTCTGGTTAACTTATTACCAAAATCAGTCTCACCGAGTTTGTGTAATCCGTCTCACTGAGATTACGTTATGCCCTAACCCTAACCATATCGGTCCTACCGAGTTGCATGTCGGTCCCACCGAAACTCCTAACGGTCACTAGCTTTGTTGAATCGGTCCGACCGAGTTTATCAATTCGGTCCCACCGAGATTGGCAAGTTGTGTGTAACGGTTAGATTTTGTGTGGAGGCTATATATACCCCTCCACCTCCTCTTCATTCGTGGAGAGAGCCATCAGAACAAACCTACACTTCCAATTTACTTTTTTTGAGAAAGAACCACCTACACTTGTGTTGAGGCCAAGATATTCCATTCTTACCATATGAATCTTGATCTCTAGCCTTCCCCAAGTTGCTTTCCACTCAAATCCCCTTTCCACTAAATCCATATCCTGTGAGAGAGAGTTGAGTTTTGGGGATATTATCATTTGAAGCACAAGAGCAAGGAGTTCATCATCAACACACCATTTGTTACTTCTTGGAGAGTGGTGTCTCCTAGATTGGCTAGGTGTCACTTGGGAGCCTCCGACAAGATTGTGGAGTTGAACCAAGGAGTTTGTAAGGGCAAGGAGATCTCCTACTTCACGAAGATCTACCACTAGTGAGGCAAGTCCTTCGTGGGCGACGGCCATGGTGGGATAGAAAAGGTTGCTTCTTCGTGGACCCTTCGTGGGTAGAGCCCTCCGTGGACTCGCGCAGCCGTTACCCTTCGTGGGTTGAAGTCTCCATCAACGTGGATGTATGATAGCACCACCTATCGGAACCACGACAAAAACATTCGTGTCTCCTATTGCGTTTGAATCTTCCAAACCCCTCCCTTTACATTCTTGCAAGTTGCATGCTTTACTTTCCGCTGCTCATATACTCTTTGCATGCTTGCTTGAATTGTGTTAAGATTGCTTGACTTGTCCAAAGTTGCTAAAATCTGCCAAGAACTAAAATTGGGAAAAGGATAAGTTTTATTTGGTCAAGTAGTCTAATCACTCCCCCCTCTAGACATACTTTCGATCCTACAAGTGGTATCAGAGCTTTGGTCTCCATTTTCTTTGATTTCCATAGCTTTTGGAAGTCATAGCCTTGGTTTCACAACCTAGGAGAGTGTGGCGTCTAGCGAGGGAAGCTTCCACCGTAGAGGTCCTTACTTTGATGGTACTAATTTTGCTAGTTGGAAGCATAAGATGAAAATGCATATTCTTGGACATAACCCCGCTGTATGGGCTATTGTGTGTATTGGCTTGCAAGGTGAATTCTTTGATGGTAGAGAACCGAACCGTGAAGCTACCGCGGAAGAGTTGAAGATGCTGCAATACAATGCTCAAGCTTGTGATATCCTCTTCAACGGATAGTGCCCCGAAGAATTCGACAAAATCAGCCGTCTTGAGAATGCAAAGGAAATTTGGGATACTTTGATTGATATGCACGAAGGTACTGACTCCGTCAAGGAATCCAAGTTGAATGTGCTTCAAATTCATCTTGACAAGTTCAAAATGAAGGATGGTGAAGGCGTCGCTGAAATGTACTCTAGGCTTGCTCTTATCACAAATGAGATCGTCGGCTTAGGAAGTGAAGAGATGACCGACAAATTCATCATCAAGAAGATCCTAAGAGCTTTGGATGGAAAATATGATACCGTATGCACATTGATCCAAATGATGCCCAATTACAAAGATCTCAAGCCAACGGAAGTCATTGGAAGAATTGTTGCTTATGAGATGTCACTCAAGGATAAGGAGGAGCTCCATAACAAGTCAAGTGGTGCTTACAAAGCCTCATGTGAAGCTCCCACATCATCAAGTGAAAAACAAACCTTCAATGAAGAATTGAGCCTAATAGTGAAGAACTTCAACAAGTTCTACAAGACTAGAAGCAAAGAGACAAGTTCCAAGTCAAGGTCCTACAATGACAAAAGATCTTCTAGTCGAGAGCGAAATTGCAACAATTGTGGAAGACCCGGACACTATTCCAATGAGTGTACGGCACACTACAAAAGAAGAGAAGATTCTCCAAAAAGAAGAAGTAGAAGAGAAGAATCACCATCAAGAGAGAGAAGGAGTAGAGATGATCGTTATGAACGAAGAATATCTCGGAGAAGCAAGGATTCAGAATGGAAGGACCAGTCATCAAGGAGCTACACAAAACGAAGACATCAAGCTCGTGTTGGTGAATGGGTATCCGGCTCCGACTCCGACAATCACTCCGAGAGAAGCTATCACTCCGACTCCGAATATACTCAAGATGAAGGTGTTGCCGGTCTAGCACTTGTGACAACCAACTCCTACGACATATTTTACTCACCAAATGAAGGAGTTGGAACATGCTTCATGGCTAAAGGTTCAAAGGTATCACACCCCGAGTATGTTGATTCAATAGTGATGAAGATGACTTGTTAGGTGATGATGATTTACTTGTTGACAACTCTAGTGATGAATACTATGATGAAACGTCAATTAATCATGCCAATCAAGATAAAATGAATAACAATGATAAGGAGAAGATTGAGTTTCTAACTAAAGAACTAAACACTCTTAAGTGAGCTCATGAAACTATCTTAGGAGATCATCGAGAACTTTTAAGGACTCATGAGAAATTACGTTTTGAAAAGCTCAACCTTGAGCAAGAGCATGAGTTCTTAAAAGCAATCAATGATGATCTTCGCAAGAAAAATTCTTCTTACATTGCCAAGCGTTTACTCTTATCCACTTACATGCCTCAAGTCAAGTCTAGTAACAAGAACAAGAAAGATTCTTCCTCTAGTAGTAACAATAATCATGTTAAATCCAATGTTGTTGCTTCTAGTAGTTCTCTTGATTCCACTAATGATTCTCTTAGCCAAGTTACACTTGAGCAAGAAAATAGCTTATTGAAGGGAATTATAGAGAAAGGTGTTTACAAGAGTCTTGCCGGGAGTAAGCAATTTGAGGAAATTGTACGCAAGCAAGGAAGACACCGGAAGAACCAAGGTGTTGGTTTTGAACGAAAGTTCAATGCCAATGGAGTTGAGTGGGAAGAAGATCAATACCCCAAGACGAAGTTTGTTCCTCAACAAGAGAAGTATGATCCTACTTCCTTCAAAGGGACACAAGCTCAAGATGATCTTCCACCACAAGACCACAAGCAAAAAGGCAAGGAT